>NC_133618.1:195137503-195440837 GCF_048593235.1 Sminthopsis crassicaudata | reverse complement strand
GGGTGCAGTATGGCAATGTTAGGAATATCAGGAGGACACATGAGATGACTTTATCTTGAATAATCTGATTCCTTTGGAAGGAAACCAGAATAAAAATTAAAGGTCTTATTGTAATCGTTGATTTATCTGTGAAGGTAATTTTCGATGCATGGAACACACTGCTCAGAACAAAGACAAACTATACTTCTCTAAATATAAGGAAGTCCCAATTGGGGATGCATTTCTCTTTCTACAGCTTTCTTGGGCAGCAGAATCTTTCCTAATCCATAATGATGGGTCTGAAAAGAATGCTAATAGGAGAGTAGGATGGGAATACACACATAGTATCAATCTTTGCCCACTCTGAAAGGCCACCTGGGTGAGGCTACGCATCAGACATTGATCAGTACACGTGTGAGAATCCCTTGTAGCCCTTTGGTGGATAAGCTAGGAAAGATCTTTGGACTTAGTAAAAGTAGGAAGGATTAAAGTATTGTTGTAGAAGGAAGCAACAGGGGCCAGTATGGCCTTGGAAATCTAGTAATGTATTGGGAGTCAGAGACCTGGGTTCTGGTTCCAAATCCAACTGTACAACCTCATTTAAGTTGGGGCAACTGGGTTGTACAGTGGATAGAGTGCCAAACCTGGAGTCAGGAAGACATGAGTTCACATCCAACTTTGGATACTTATTAGTCATTTGACTAGTAAATTGGGCAAATCACTTAATGCTGTTTGCTTTAGTTTCCTCATCTGTAAAATGAGCTGGAGAAGGAAATGGAGAATTGCCATCATATTTTTGCCAAGAAAATTCCAATAGGGTCATGAAAGGTCAGAGATAGCTGAAATGAATAAATTGTTCTCTATTTTGATTATACCTAGGGTATTATGTTTAATTCTGAGCACCATATTTTAGGAAGGATGAGAGCATCCAGAGAAGGGAAATTTAAATATCAGAGTTCTTTATGTTCCAGTCTCATGATTATATGAGGATCAGATGAAAGAATTACAGTTGGAGAAAGAATGATTGAGGGGGGATAGATGGATGATAATATTACCAACTTTACTGCTTTGTTATCTAATCTGATGAGATAATAATTGTAAAAGCACTTAGCACAGTCCTTAGTACACAGCATTATATAAAAAGTTTATTTCTTTTCCTCTTGACCCCAAGATAGGTTCAATTAATTTGTCTCTTTGTTACCTTCTAATTCTCAATTTCTGTAATTATGTAACTCCAAATCTAGAGTTCTTTCTCCTATACCACAATCAAAATCTTTTGCTCAACAAATGATTATCTAAGGTTACAATTTTAGCTATTAGCTACCATCAGTAAAAACTTTTAAAAGGTTAAAGAGGACTCCCCAGCATCACAAAAATCACTGTGACTCTACTCAGAAGAAGAGTGATCTGTGTACCAAACTTTGCAAAGAACACACGAACTTAGTTTGGATTAAAAACAAAACAAAATAGAAGTTATTTATCATTTACCATTTCTCTACCCAGGGAAGAAGTAACTGCTTATTACATGGCATGAATTGTGTAGCCCAATGGCTCCCAAATCCGTCACCTGCACATCCAAGCATATTGGTCTGCCTGCATTTCTTGGTCTTTTGAATTGAATTCCTAAATACTCTAATCCAAATCTTAAAATATAAAGAAATAAATGACATAACACAAGGAAAAATGTTTGATCTCTCAGGTGGAGTGAGACCCATGACTAGAACATGACTTTAGATAGATATATATTATTAAAAACAACAAGAACAGAATTAGAAAACTGATGATAATTTTAAACAATTCCAAAAACAAAAGAGAAGAGTTTTTTTTTTATCTTAGAGATAAAATTGTTTTAGAGACAATAGGGAGCTACCCAAACTTTTGAACACAGGAATTATGTTGTCAGATCAATACTTTATATTAATCAATTTGAACATTGTGTGGAAGAGGGATGAATCAAAGACTCCACAGAAGAAAAAAACAAACAAACAAGGAAACCAACTGGGCTATTGCAAGTCCAGCAGTGGGATGATGAAGGCATGAACTAGGGTTGGTAATTGTGCAAGTATAGAAAAAGGGACAGATTAGGGAGATAGTGAAGTAAAATCAGCAGAATGTAGTAAATGATTGGATAGGAAGAATGAGGAAAAAGAATTCAAGGTGACAGCTTCCTTCATAGAAATATATAAATACCAATAAAATGTTTTCTAGAAAATACATAAATGAAAGATATAGTATTCAATTCATTATTATTGAATACTTATGTAACATGTTTTATTTGCAGAACTGGTCACCATCATTTTAGTGGTTAGTCCTTAAGTTTCCTTAGAATTATTAAAGCAGATAAGGCTCATAAAACAGTAAGGATAGCAACTCACAGGTAGGAAAAATGATTTGGCTAGTAAATGTTGTCAGAATGTGTTCTCTCTATTTTAGTCCTCTAACATACTATCCACAAACATATTTTCTAAATTGGAATTGTAGTGTGGCTTATAACTTGAAAAATTGTGGAAAACATCTATGATGACAATATGGAAGATTTAGGAAGAAAGATAATGAGGTTTATTTTAGATTGAATAAAGATATTTACCGGACTTCAAGATGAAAATAAATAGGGTGTAGATGGTGACATGGGATTAGATCTGAGGTAAAAAGCAATTTACAAGTAAAAATGTAGTTTTGGGGGTCATTGACTTAAAGATTATCATTGAATTCATGGGATATGGTAAAAGCACTGAAAAAGAAGAGAAAGAAAAAGAGATGAGTTGAGAAGAAAAGAAATAAAGAGAAAAGAGAAGAGAAAAGAGAAGGGAAGGGAAAGGAGTCTCCAGAAGAGTATAGCCTGGTAGAAAAATCTATTTATTTAAAGGAAAAGCTAATCAAATTGGAGAGATAGATAGTAAAATTATGATAATGGGAGACTTCAAAGCATTTCATTCAGACTTAGGCAAATATAATAAAAAGATAAACAAAAATGAAACTGAGTAGAACTTTAGAAAAGTAAGATGTGATAGACATTTGCAATTATTGAATAGAAGAAGAAAAGAATTTAAATATTTTACATCTGAGTATCTTTATAAAAATTTACCATGAATTGGAGGATATCACTTTTTGTTTGAATTTTATTATTTTGAAAACTTTTAAGTGATATTTAAATGTTTGTTATCACCATGAAAATTATTGCCAAACTATCTAGAACTCTATACTTAACTAATAATCAATCAGCAAACTATCATGCTAAGTGGTGGGATAAAAATAATAGGAGAAGAAGAAGCCTAATATTAATCTGCTCTCAAGGGACTTAAAATCTAGTTGGGCAGATATGATTACTATTCACAAAAATGAATGACTAATGTAAGATAAAATTTATAAATTATCTTTTATAAATTTATAGGAGCTTAGTAGATGATTAAAGTGATCACCAAAGAAATGGTATCATGGAAAGAGCCTTGGATTTAAAGTCAAAAGAGGGAAATTTAATTTATAACTTGATTATTTGATTCCTTTGTAACCAAGAGGTAGGATGCAAGCTCAAGTATTCCTGATTCTCAAGTCCAGTGCTTTAATGCACTGAACCACCTAGCTCTCTTTCTAAAGAAGGGAAGAACTATTATTTATTCCTAGGGGACATGTCTCTGTGAATGTAGTCTAAAAGAGCATTAGTTTTTTTTTTTTTTTTTTTTTTTGTCTATCATGTCTCACTGTTGATATATATTAAACTTGTCATTACCAAAATTCTCAAATCTTCTTCACATAAACAACTGCCTAGCCATGTATCCCCCTCGTTGTTCTGCTGAAGTTGATTTTTTAAAATCAAGCAAAAAACTTTCTATTTATTCCTATTAAATTTCATCTCCTTCAACTCATCCCAGTGTTCTAGCCTGTCAAGATCTTTTTGAATCCTTATTCTGTCATTCACTGGGTTGGCTATCTTTCCCAGCGTTGTGCCATCTGCAGATTTAATTAGGATTCTGTCTAAGCCTTTATCCAAGCCATTGATAAAAATGGTGACTAGCACAGGGCCAAACACAGATCCTGGGGCACTCCACTGGAGATCTCTTCCCAAATTGGCAGTAGATTTTAAAAAGACATGTACAGAGGATGGAAGCAAGGAAAATAATAGAAAATGAATACAAAACAAGGCACACTCTTAATAATAGTGTAAAGAATGCTAAAGCTCACAATAAGCTGAGGCTGATGGGGAGAAGAACTAGGGACACCAAAGCTTATTTTGTTTTATTTTAAAGCTGCATCAGATAAAATGAATGAGCAGACAGAATAGAGCTTTTGCTCAAGTTCATGGGATGATGATAACTGACAGAATGGAAAGCAGAACTTCTCAAATCTCATTTGGATTCTCTTTTCTCTATCAAGGAGAAAGAACTTTGGATTGGAGAGAACAGGAAAAATAACTAATAGGGAGTTGATAACCTAGATGAGAAAGAATAATTAGAGAGTTTCTAGCTATTCTTGATAAATTCAACTCATCTGGCCCAGTGAACAGCTTCCTAGATTGTTGAAAGGTTGGGCAGATTTGATTGCCCAGACACTGTCAGTGATCTTTGATAGATTGTGAATAATTGGAGAGATACTATAGGATTGGAGGAAGACAAATATCCTCATTTCTAAAAATGGGAAGAGTACAGGCTATAAAACACAGGCTAGTGAGCTTGACTTTGATTCTTGGCAAAGTTCTAGAATGAATCAGGCAAGAGACTATTAGTGAACATCTAGAAATGCAAACAGGAATCACAGAGAGTCAGCATGGCTTCGTCTAGAACAGATCATTCTAGACTATTTCATTCTTTAACAGTTACTAACCTTATCAATAAGAGGTATGTAGATTTTTGAAAAATGACTGACACATGAAAAGAGGAGGGAGGAAGATAATAATCATGTATACCATGCCTGCTATGTGCCAGAAGTTGTGCTAAGCTCTTTACAATTTCTATCTCATTTGATCCTGACAACAACCTTGACAGGTAGCTTGATAGGTAGCTCTTTATAAATACTGAATCATTTGATCCTGACAACAACCTTGATACAATCAAAGAAATTAAGATAAATAGAAATTAAGTGATTTCCCTGGTCACACGCTAATATGTGTCTGAGACTGTTGCTAAGTGGTGAATAAAACACTAGGACTGTGATATATGAATGTTATGAAATATTATTGTTCTGTAAGAAATGAACAACAGGGTGACTTCAGAAAGGCCTGGAGAGACTTACATGAACTGATGCTGAGTGAAATGAGCAGGACCAGGAGATCATTATACACTTCAACAATAATACTATATGAGGATCAGTTCTGATGAACATGGCTCTCTTCAACAATGAGATGAACCAAATCAGTTCCAATTGTTCAGTAATGAAGAGAATTAGCTACACCCAGAGAGAGGACTATGGGAAATGAGTGTGGATCACAACATAATATTTCCACTCTTTGTGTTATTGTTTGCTTCCTTTTTTGTTTTCCTTCCCTGATTTTTTTAACCTTCTTTCTAGATCCATATTTTCTTGTGCGGCAAGATAACTGTATAAAACATATATTGTATTTAACATATACTTTAACATATTTAACATATATTGGACTGCCTGCCATCCAGGGGAGGAGATGGGGGGAAGGAGGGGAAAAGTTGGAACAGAAGGTTTTGCCATTGTCAATGCTGAAAAATTACCCATGCATATGTTTTGTAAATAAAAAGCTATAAAACAAAACAAAACAAAATACTGGGTTTGAATCATCAAGACTCATTTTCATGAGTTCAAACCTAACTTCAGATATATATTAGCTGTGCAACTCTGGACAAGTCATTCAATGCTAAATGTTTCAGTTTCCTTATATGTAAAAAGAGCTAGAAAAGAAAATGGCAAACTACTTTAGTTTCCTTGCCAAGAAAGACCCAAATGATGTCATAGGCAGTTGGACACTACTAAACTGACCAAACAAGAACTTTTTGACTCCAGATCTACTATATCAACTAGCTTTCCCACATGACAAAGAATAGTGACTAATGACCCAAAGAATATTAAAAGAATAGTGATTAATGATTTGGTTGATGAGCACTTTTGTGATAATTTAGGGCATTCATTCCCCTTTTCCTACTTATAAGAATTATCTTATTGTATATCCTAGAAATTTCATTCTCAAGATCTTATCATAATTCCTAGATTTATTGCCCTTATAGAATTTTAGTATATTGGCATGGCCTCAGTGGACTTTTTTTTTTGTGATTCAGTGGTTATTTTGATTCCTGTGACCCATATAGTTTCATTATTTTAATTACAGTTTTTTTTATTTTCAAAACATAAACAAAGATAATTTTCATCATTCATCCTTGCAAAACCTTGACCCATAGTTTCAAGGTATTATTGGTATATAAATTTCTACCTGTAAAATAAAGCTAAATGATAGAACAAGTCCATTGTTATTATGGTTGTTACTTATTTTCTTATTATTCTTATTGCTTATCATATACTCAAATGATAAGTGCAAGCCCCTTTTAGGGTAATTTCCATTTTTCAAGTGGAGGAAACTTTTATATTAAGAATGGTTTTCTTGTATTTCCTTTTCTTTGCATGTTAAACACTAATAATCTTTAAATTTATCATTTGTATATTAAAAGTTTAACAGATTTTTCCCTGTAAAATGTCTTATCTCAACATTTGAAAATATGGGTGCCTTCTTCCAAACATGTTCTCAAGGTAATTATTTGTATATAATTTTGTAAACTACCTATATACTGGGATAAGTGCTGTTTCTCAAAGTCATTAAATATGTGTCATTTTTAGGCTGAGATAATTTGCCATTTTCTCTAGAAAAAAGTGGTTACTTTTCCATTTTCTTTCCAGCTCTCCAACCAAAAACAAGTACCTATTTCTGAAGCGTGGAGGATTGAAATGTATGGTAAGTTCCCTAAAAGACCAATCATAAATTCAGGAAAAAGAAGTCCTAAAACAAACACATAAAATAACTGTCTAAAAGATCAGGAATCAGTTCTCTAGTTAAGTATAGTTCCCAAATATTCAAGGCCATGAAGTAAAACCTACATAAACTATGTTAAAATTGAAGCTTTTTCCCCAGATAAGTGAGATCTGCCTAGACTTAAATTGTTTTGTTATCAATGACTTGTCCCGTGACTTTTCAATGGCTGCTAGTGTTTAGATTGGTGTGTCAAAAACTTGTGTATGAACAAGAATTCTATAGGTCTAGTGAAGATAAGTGGAAGGAAAACAAATATTTTGTGATTAGAATATATTACAAAACACCTGGATAGAAAGAGGCAATGGATGATAGGTTTGGGAAACAGAACAGAAGTCGGGCCTCACTAAGTATCCAGAGTTTGTATGATACATGGGGGATTTGGAGAAAGCAGATAGGAACAAAATATTTATAAAGCCAAGATAGCTCAGAAGTGATGGAAAATCCTTCAGAAAGAAACCATGAAGACATAAAGGAAAATAATTCTAATGATAAAGAAAAACAAAACAAAACAATGAAAACTGTCTTTTAATGTGTATGTATATAGATCTCAAAAACATATAGTATGTATGTATATATCCATGTTCAATTTAACAGATATGTATAGATTATAGGGGAAAGAACAGGTAACAGAAAGTGAATACAAGAATGTGGCATGGTCCTATAAAAATGTCAAGAGTATTAAAGCTCAGAATGATTTGAGGATATTGAGGTAAGTTAAGGGAGAAATGTTATATTAAAAAAAGAAGAATATCAAAGAAGTGATAGAACCTTTGCCCCAGGGAATAGGATGATGATAACTGATTACCAAGAGAAGGGAGAGCTAGTCAAGTCTCATTTTGCTTTTCTTTTCTCTTACAAGGAGAGCAGATTTTGCATGGGAATGAATTTTTAAAAATAACTAAAAAGGAGTTGGAACCCAAGATAAGTAAGGAAATTGTAAAAGAGCATCTAATTTCTCTTGAAAAATTAAAGTTACCCAATCTAGAAGAACTATGTCTTTGGATACTGAAAAATCTGATGGAAATGATTATGGAACTGTTATTGGTTTTATGGAAAACAAGAATGATATCAAAAGACTGAGTAAGGTCAATGCCATAATTTGTGATATTTCTTGAAATTTTCATCCACATCCTATGTATTACTAAATGGTCTATAGCCCGATTTTTTTAAACAGTGATTCTTCACCCCATATGGGATCTTTTAATAGAATTGAGGGTTGCAAAATTATGAGTTATTGTCAGGAAATGTCTGTTTTGTATATCTGTTTTATATATCGATATATTTGATGCCACATAAAAATTTCTTTGGCAAGTGGAAAAAGTTTAAGAAGCCTTAATAATTCCCTGAGAATATCCTTTCTCTTCTTGCTACTATTGATCTTTAACCTAAATTTTTCCATCACTCTGGTTCCTGAACTTCCTCATTTAAGAATATTTCCTACATATTCATTAGGACTCTATACCAGAAATCAAACATCATATAATGCTGACTCCCCAATGCAGCCTAAATCAAATGAAAATGTAATTGGGAAAATTTAACAAATTAAATAAAACTATAATAGAGGATAGATAATATTAATACATTATTTTCTAAATCAATATGCAGCCTGCAGAGATCTTTTTCTAGTGTTTACTACCCTCATTTCTATTTGAGTCTGACATTACTACTAAATACCCCCAGCCCATAATTTTTATTTATGTTTTTTTTTTAACCCATATATTTTGTTTTTCAGTAAATAAGATACTAAATTGCAGTTACTGGTCTCATCCTATTTTTTCTCAGTAATGTTTATGAGACTACATTCTTCTTTGTATTAGGATATGTAATTCCTCTTTCTTGTAATGTTTAAATTTTTTATTTATTTCTAGATACCTGAAGTTATGAAATTTATCACTCACTCCTTTTCTGGATCTTAACTCCTGTGAACTTCAAGACATCTTATCTACAATGTTTTCTTCTCATCTGGTACCTACCGCCTATGATTTTCTCTTGAACAGATATATGGGTATATACTCCATTTTTTTCGACATAAAGTTTTAAAATTAGATTTTCAAGATACCTAACAAAAGCATCCTAACCAATCTTTTTTTTATACGCTGTCCATCCCTGGCCTATACCCTGTCCTTTCTCTATGTTTAGCCACTAGTCCAGAAATAGAAATCCCATTTTCACTTTCTTAATCTGCAAATAACTATCAAAGTTTGCATTTCGCCTCTGAACCCATTGGCTTTGATGTGTAGCAATGATGAAGACTTCAATTTTGAGAAATGTTTTTGTGCCTTCTGGTACTAACATTTGTGCCTATGTGACTCATAGTCAGCCACTTTGATAAATCCTGGTAATCCAGACATATTTTGTGTATTTGCTTTGGAAAGGTGCCTTATCATACCTCATCTGAATGTAACCGACCCTAAGGAATAGTAGTTTCATTCAATGGCCAATATTCCATGATGTCTTATGTGACAACAACAGTGGAACCACAGCATTGCTCCAAGGAGAACAAGCAATCACTTCTTTAAACTATCCAGTTTTCGCTTCTTTACTTTATGCTTGTTTCTTAATCTTCTATCCTCGACACACATTAATCAGGATTCTTTTCTGTATCTATTTCTCCTTTTGTTTTCAGTCAGGTCTTCATTTAGAAAGAAAGAAAGAAAGAAAGAAAAGAAGAAGAAAGAAAGAAAGAAAGAAAGAAAGAAAGGAAGGAAGGAAGGAAGGAAGGAAGGAAGGAAGGAAGGAAGGAAGGAAGGAAGGAAGGAAGGAAGGAAGGAAGGAAGGAAGGAAGGAAGGAAGGGAGGAAGGGAGGGAGGGAGGGAGGGAGGGAGGAAGGGAGGGAGGGAGGGAGGGAGGGAGGAAGAAAGGAAGAAAAAGAAAGAAGAAAGAAAGAAAGAAAGAAAGAAAGAAAGAAAGAAAGAAAGAAAGAAAGAAAGAAAGAAAGAAAGAAAGGGAGGGAGGAAGAAAGGAAGAAAAAGAAAGAAAGAAAGAAAGAAAGAAAGAAAGAAAGAAAGAAAGAAAGAAAGAAAGAAAGAAAGAAAGAAAGAAAGAAAGGGAGGGAGGGAGGGAGGAAGAAAAGAAAGAAAGAAAGAAAGAAAGAAAGAAAGAAAGAAAGAAAGAAAGAAAGAAAAGAAAGAAAGAAAGAAAGAAGTTTGTTTTTTTTTTTTTTTAGCAGATCTAATTCAGTCCAGATCTGTTCTCTCTCTGGGGCTCAATTAGTTCAATATCCTGAAGCTCTGGGAAGGGTACCTGCTTTGGAGTAATAGGCTGCCTATGACCTTTATTACCTAGGTGATTTACAAATCACTTAACTTCCCTAAATCTCAGTTTCTTCATCCACAAAACGAGGGAACTGCATGTGATGGCTTCTAAAATCCCTACTTGCTTTATATCTGTGGTACAAGGCACGTTTTTCCTTCCAAAACACATTTGAATTGAGTGCTGTTTATGAAGTTTGAAATGTTAAATACTAACTGAAATATTGCAAAAATTACATGAGATTAGAAGTCTTGATGGTTTGGGATATGCATCATGGGATTGATGATAGCAGGGAATACCTGTGATGATGAGATTAATATGAAACATGGCAAGAAAGAAAATTCCCTTGTTATTTGGATAGGTTCATTCATTGTTTCTAATTGATCCAAGGGCAGTGGGAAAGAATCCTATTCAAGAAGCTAAGTCTTGGTAGAGTGGAAGGAAGTGAAGGGAAGAAGGGAGGTTGAGAGAAAGGAGCAGGATGACATTTTGGGGAGGCAAGAATTTTTTCACTCCTTGGCCCTGAATTTGAGAACGTGTACTTTGCAAGATCTCTCCCGGCATGATGCCGAAAGGCTCTTGGCCCCTGTGGAGTGAGTGGGTGATTGATTGCTGATAAGACTGGTGAAATACCGCTGGCTGCTCGATGGAACTCTGCCCTGGAGTCGGGGGGCTACCTGTCCCTCCGAATGACTTCATTTCCAGCGATTTTCTGAGGCTGAGCTTAGTGGTCTGCAGGGGGCCTAGCAGCAAGCTGGCTCCGGAACAGCTGGGAAGCTGCCTCTGCGTGGCCCCCAGAACTGCGCCTCTTTCTCTGGCTCCACGGCTGCTTTGCATGCAGCGAGCGGCCCGGCGCAGTCCTGCTGATACGGCTGTTGTAGAGCGGTTATTGCTTCAACACATTTAGACACAGCACCTCTGTAATTTGTCTCGACGTGATATCATCTTTTGTCTCAGCAAACTGACCCTTTTATCAGTCTTCGTTCTGCTTTCTTTCAGCTCCTCCGGATTCCTTGCCAGCATCAGTCTGGGACAATGGGACAGAATTGTGGGGTGGGGGGAGAGGAGGAAAGATGCAGATGTTGATGGGAGCGGGGAGGTGGGGAAGGGATGGAAGAGGGAGGATGACCAATTGATTTCAAAGTTGTTTACTGTTCAAGAAAAAAAAAAATGCCCAAGCAGCAGCCTTCTTTTCTAAAGTGACTTTCAGTTGCCCTGTAGGCTTGTATGGGTGAGGTATGGGGGGTACATGTTCCTTCTGCTCTGGAAGTGGGTGGGAAGGAGAGTCCAGATAGCATATAACCAATGATAAAGTGTTCCTGGGACTGGGACCTTGAAAACCTTTTATTGATTATGACCTTTATTAATTTGCCTTTTCCGATTGAGCCCACAGCTTTTTCTTGCATCTAGTCCAGTGAGAATTTTTAAAATTCCATTTACTCTTATGATCTTTGTCATTTAGCAGTCATGTCAACCTTCTATAGGTACTGTGTTTATTTATTTGATCCTTTTTTAATCAAGGCCTGGTACTTTCCCAAAGGGAGAGTAGGGACTTCCCTGCATTATCAATCAAGAATTTTACTCTTTAAAACAGAAGGACTTTACATACAAGCTGAAAGAAGTTAAAATGAAACCCACTCAAAGCCCAACTGTCTCTGTTTCTCTGCCTCTCTGTCTGTCTAGTCTCTCCTTTTTCCTCTGTCTCCTTTGTTCCTTTCTCTGTGTCTCTCTCTCCTTCTCTCCAGCCTGTCTGTTTCTTTTTTATCTTCTCAACACCCCCCCACTTCTTGTTTTCTCTTCCTATATCTCTCCTAATCTTTTTTCTTCATTTCTCTCTTTTCCTCTGGTTGCATCAATCCACTCTTTGTCTCAATACTCATTTTTCTCCTAATTACCTCACCTTTCCCCCCTGTTTCTGTCTCTTTCTGTTTTTATCTCTGTCTCGTTGTGTCTGTTATTTGCTTCAATCCTGAATTTTCCCAAATCATCCCATTTCTCTATTTCTCTGTCTCTTTTCTGTCTGTGCCTCTTTGTCTTTGTCTTTCTAGTTGTCTGTTTCTCTCTTTGCATCTTCTTGCCTTTCTCTTGAGCTTCTTTCTGAGTTTCTGTCTCTATATCCCTGCCTCGCTATTTCTCTCTTTTTCCTCTCATTTCATATGTCTCCCAGTCCCCTCCCCCATCTCTGTTCTTCTCTCCCCCTTCTCCATTCTACTTTACCAATCCTTCCTCAGTATATTCTATTTCTTGCTTCACTCTCCTCAATCTACTTTTATCCCCCCTCTATCTCTCTGTATTTCTGTCTCTCTGATTCTGTCTTTATCTCTCTCTGTCTCTGTCCCACCTCCTCCCCCTTCCTTTTCTCTTTGTTTCTGTCTTTCTCTCGCCACCCCATGAATCCTGTCTCTCAATTCTCTCTTCCTCTCTTTTTCTCTATAGAAGGGCAGCTTGTGGTCAGTCTCTCTCTCTCTCTCTCTCTCTCTCTCTCTCTCTCTCTCTCTCTCTCTCTCCCTATCTCTCTCTCTCCCTCTCTCTCTCTCTCTCTCTCTCTCTCTCTCTCTCTCTCTCTCTCTCTCTCTCTCTCTCTCTCTCTCTCTCTCTCTCTCTCTCTCTCTCTCTCTCTCTCTGTCTTACAGTTTGACATAATAACAGCAATGGTGTCTCTTCAGCCATTTCCCCCCCAATGCCATAAATTGTAGACTGCAAATAGAATTTCCAAACAGGCACTAGGGGAATTTGTGGCGCACTCCCACTCCTTTTTTATTGAAGGTTTATGAGACATGGCAGAGCAGTTATCAGCAGGTTTACAGTAGTGTCCAGGGAATGACTTTGAATATCTTGCCTTGGATTTGTCTCTATTCTCCCTCTGCTCTTTCTGGTTCCATGACCTTTTACCAAAATTGGTTACTCAGAAACCCCCAAACAAAAACAACAGTCTACTCCAAATCTCTTCAAAACTGAGATTATATTTTAAATATTTAGATGTTTAGCTTTCTTTTGGTTTACACTTAAATCCTTAAATCTCAGGTTTAAAATAGTTAAAGGGTAGAGTCTGCTTGTTCTGCCAGTCCCATTTGCATTTCTATTGTTAGGGCTGTGTTTCCTTTTGTGTGAATAATTAATGTTTATGAAGCACTCTAAGGTTCCCTGCTGCAAGGGGCAAAGTACTCTTTATTATTGGACTCATTTTGGAATCAAGAGATCCTTTCCCCTCTCTACCCCAGCTCCCAAAGTTTTATCTAAATTGAACTTTGAAACACAGAGTCATGGTGAGAAAATGAAATTTGGTTCTTGCATGCCCTGAGTGATGACCGCCCACCTTCCCAACTGTATGTAGGAAAGGCCAGTGTGTGCTAAGATGAATGGTAAGACCTCAAAGAGGGAGGGAGAGAGGGCCGGAAGAAAGGAGCAAGAGATGGGCTCTAAGCTGCCACAATCCCTGCAATTTCACACATGCTGGGTGGTTCATTACTTTCCAGCTATAGGCTGGGGTGCCAGAACTCCCTGATTTGCCCAATTCTTTTCTGCTTTCATGCTATGGAATGCATTTTCCTATACAAACAGTAAGAAATGGCAGTTAGGCTAGTTCATAAAATCTCATTTAATGCATAATGAATCTGAAATATTATGGAGGGGAGGAGAAAAAAGAAGTGGGAACAGAAAATAAAGAGGGGAAAGAAAAAGAGGAGAAATAATACATGGGAGCAAGGAAAGGACAAGGAATTGTGGAAAACAGAGCCCAGCCAGCTCAAAAGGACTATGTAAACCAGAGAGATTCCATCCACTCTATGGCCTTAATAAGCTTCTGTGGGATAGCTTGGGATCCTCATTCCTCCTGCAATATTATTTCTGGAGAAAAGTTAATTACCCCCTTTCTATGTGACTTCCAAAGAAACTTTTGGAACATGATCTATTTTGTAAACTCATCCTCCCTATATCTCTGAAACTGACAAATGAAAATGATTTTTTTAAGACAAAAGGAGAGTTTGATTTTGGGTCTCCCTGATAATTTTTTTTTCTCCTGAGGCTGGGGTTAAGTGACTTGCCCAGGGTCACACAGCTAGGAAGTGTTAAGTGTATGAGATCAGATTTGAACTCAGACACTCCTGAATTCAAGGCTAGTGCTCTATCCACTGTGCCAAATAGCTGTCCTCCTCCCTGATAAATTTTTAAGTCTAAACCTATCTAATTTTTTTTGGAGGCTTCAAAATAGCTAGAAGCAGTTGTTTTCACCATCTATCTGCTTTTTCTTCTTTCATTTAATTTTCTTTTCCTCTTCTTTCTTCTCTATTAATTTTATCTAAATTGGTACATCTCACATCATCTGGTGTATTCCTCAACACAGTTTTGTTGTTGTTTAGTTATGTTCACTCATATTTAACTTTTCACGATCTTATTATTTTTTTCTTTTGCTTGGTTGATTTTGGCAAAGATAAAGAGTATATAAAGTATATATATACATATATATGTATATATATACACATATGTATATATATGTATATATATACATACATATATATATATATATATATATATATATATATATATATATATATATATATATATATATATATATATATATATATATATATATATATATATATAAAGTATATGAAGAGTCTTCAGTTTATCTGATAGATGAGAAAAGTGAGGCAATTAGGATTAGGTGACTTGCCCAGAGGTACAGAGATAGTAAATGTCTAGTTATTCAAATCTAAGCTAGATTTGAATATGGGAAGAAGGCCTGACTTCAGACCTTGCATAATATCTACCTCTCTCCCATGACGTAGTGGGTGTTTAAATATTAGCTGTTATTTATATGAAGCTTTATGGTTTGTAAAGCACTTAGCATATTTTATATAATTTCATCTTCACAGCAGCCTTTGCATGGCAGATGTTAGAAAGATGACTTTATTTTACAGAGAATGAAATTGAGTTTCAAAGAAGTGGAATTGATTAATCTGTGGATAACAAACCTGGGAAATGTTAGAAGAATTTGAACTCAGATCCCTCCAGACATCAAATTTTGATCTCTTTCCTCTTTGCTTCATCATATCAATAGTAATAAATGTTGGTTGAAAAATAAATGTTGATTGAAAATCCCATTTGCCCCTCTTCAGTTGTAATGCCACAGTAATGCCACAGTCTCCTTGAACTGCCCTACCTTTCCCTCTTGATCAGCAGAATAATTGATAAGGTTAAAAGATCTTATATTTTAGAATATCAGATGCTGCTCCTCCCAATCTATTAGAATATCATATACCCTTTCCCATTAAAATATCAGATAATCTTCCATGTCCAAGGCCTCCCCATTATGTCATCCGCTCCCCATTATGTTATTGTTTCTGACTCCCAATAAACAATCTCTTTACCCCACATTCGATACTGGATGCTTGGAGACGATAGTCCAAACCAGTCAATTGACTTACTCTCCAATAAATTAAATAATTATAACCCTCTAACCTTTATTTCACCTCAGTTTCTCCAGCATTACACAGTGAATTAAAGTGGATTATGGTAGGTGGCAAGAACATCCAGAAAAAGTGATATACTGATGAATCCTATATGCAAGAGTAAATAGGCAAGCTTATCAAAAACTTGGCAGGTTTTGCTTCAATATCACTTTGAGCAAATCATTTAACTTCTTTGACTTTTAGTTTTTTCATATTGTAATGCTGGAGAAACTGAGGCAAGATAGAGATTAGAGAGCTTTAATATTTTATTATTGGAGAGCTTAACTGATTGACTGGACAGGACTCTCATCTCAAAGTATCCAGTAGTGAATGTGAGAATCCCAGATTTTTTTTATAGGACTCTAGTAAGAAGAGAAACAAAGGCAGTAAGCAAAGAGTGGGAAGTCTCAGGACCATAGCAGGATGGGGAGGGAAAATTATAAATTCTTACTAGGAAGCCAGAGTCAGGATGTCTGAATAAACAGGAGTGAAGATGTCATTTAGGTATCTGAGATTGTCTTATATTTTGGAATGTTTGGAGGGGATAGTGCAGCACTAATGGACAGGAAAAAGGGTTGCATATCAGCACTCAGGACAATGGAGGTATAATTCAGTGAAACTAATGCAGGGAAACTGAGGTAGAACAGTTCAAGGAGACTGTGGCATAACAATATAAACCTGAAATTGAACTAAAAATGTTTGTGAATTTAAAAAAATTGATATCTATTTCAATAGAATATTTTTGGTAATCCTATATATTTTATTTTATGTATTTAAAAACATCATTCTAAAGAGGAGTCCATCGACTTCATCAGACTGCCAGAGGTATCCAAGATCTCAAATGTCTTTTCCAATCTTAACAACCTATGATCTCGGGTGGGAGTGGAGGGAAGGAGGGGAAAAATTCGGAACAGAAGGGAGTACAAGGGATAATATTGTAAAAAAAAAAAAATTTACCTATGCATATGTACTGTCAAAGAAAATGTTATAATTATAAAAATTAATAAAAACAAACAAACAAACAAACAAAAAAGAACAAAATGAACTGAAGTACCTTTAGGAAAAAAAAAAAAAAACAACAACAACCTATGATCTCTTATGATAATGAAATTACTTAGGGGGTCTCATTTTGGGTTGCCCTTACTAAAAAGCAGGTAGTAGAATGGATAGAGAGCAATTTTACAGAGGTGTTTGGGATATTCTTCGTCTTTTTCCTCAAGACAGTCACTTTTTTGTTGCCTTATTTTAATTTTGGATGGGGAAAATATTTAGATTCTCTAGGGAGGAAAAGGTGGTAGCATCATCTTCAGAAGTCAATCAAGTGGAAAGAATATTGATTTAGGAATAAAGAATGCTAGGTTCATTGGTATTTGAGCAAGTCTTTTTGTCTCTTGGTACCTCTTTTTTCCTCTTTTATTAAAATGGGGAAAATGATAACATCCTAATCTGTCCTTAGAATTATTGTAGGATAAAATAAGAAAATGAATGCAAAGGTTTTAGGTAAGTTTAAGGGCACTGCACAAATATAAGACATTCACTGTGATCTTTAGTGTCCCCAATCCAGTATATGTAGCCTAAGGTGTCTCAAAAGTCTTAAGATTTAATAGTTTTATCAAGTTTTGGTAAAACATAGCGCCTTATTTCATGGATCTTTGTGGAATAACCAGGGATAAGACATAAAAATATATAACTATAATAGTATGAAATGACAAATGCATTGGGGATGGAGGCAAGGGAAGCATTTTTTTAAAATTTTTATTTTATTTTATAATTATAACTTTTTTTTTGACAGTACATATGCATGGGTAATTTTTTACAACATTATCCCTTGCACTTACTTCTGTTCAGATTTTTTCCCTTCCTCCCCCAACTCCCTCACCCAGATGGCAGGCAGTCTTATTCATGTTAAATATATTACAATATATTCTAATACAATATATGTGTGTAGAACCGAATTTCTTGTTGCACAGGAAGAATTGGATTCAGAATGTAAAAATAACAGTTTACACTCATTTCCCAGTGTTCCTTTTCTGGATGTAGCTGATTCTGTCCATCATTGATCAATTGGAATTAGATTAGCTCTTCTCTATGTTGAAGATATCCACTTCCATCAGAATACATCCTCATACAGTATCATTGTTGAAGTGTATAATGATCTTCTGGTTCTGCTCGTTTCACTCAGCATCAGTTGATGTAAGTCTCTCCAAGCCTCTCTGTATTTCTCCTGTTGGTCATTTCTTACAGAACAATAATATTCCATAACATTCATATACCATAATTTACCCAACCATTCTCCAATTGATGGATATCCATTCATCTTCCAGCTTCTAGCCACTATGAAAAGGGCTGCGACAAACATTTTGGCACATACAGGTCCCTTTCCCTTCTTTAGTATTTCCTTGGGATATAAGCCCAGTGGTAGTATGGCTGGGTCAAAGGGTATGCACAGTTTGATAACTTTTTGGGCATAATTCCAGATTGCTCTCCAGAATGGTTGGATTCTTTCACAACTCCACCAACAATGCATCAGTGTCCCAGTTTTCCCACAGCCCCTGCAAGGGAAGCATTTTAAGCTTTAATAACTTAAAGTTGCTCTAAGATTTTTGGGACACCTCATGTGATAATAATGTCGTTTCATGTTTTCAACATTTTTTTAATGCTTATAAAACATTTTCCTCAAAGTAACTCTGGGGATAACTTATATTCTTTTCCCTATTTTGCAGATGAAAAAAATAAGGCTAAAGGAGAAATGACTTGCTCTTGGTCACACATCTTGTATGATCAGAGCAAAGATTTGGAAACCTTTCAATACTCTCCTTTTATCTATTTATTTATTTATTTGGGTTTTAATTTCTCAAGTGATAATAGAACCAAACTGTCTCTAAATGAGATTGCCTTGTTTATGCAGTCCTATGGTTCAGTACATCTGGAAGAAACTTTAATGTTAAACTGATCAGAGGACATAGACACATACATACCATAAGTCTGATACTACTGAAATTGGGGGATATAATTAATTAATTCATTCATTCATTCATTCAGTAAAAACATTTAATAAATATTCATTAACTATATTATGTTTGCAGTATCTTATGCTATATGCTGTTAAAAATTCAAAGTTTTGATGAAACATGGTATAAGTTTAAGCTTTAACAGAATATCAACATTTTGATAAAATATGCTGTAGTAGAGGAATAAGATGAAAAGACATAACTAAAACAGATAATATTACATGATAAATGAGCTAAAGAGGTGGAAAATGGTGTTATGTGGGTCAGAACAGGAACACCATTACCAAGAGGGAGGAATCAGAGAAAGTTTAATGGAGGAGGTGGTATTTAAATTAGATTTAAGGGACAGGGAGGAATTCAAGTGACAAAAAGGATGAGGGAGGCTGTTTCACGCATAAAGAACACAATGGGCACTCTCAGACCTGGAAGGGTGCAATGTGCTTGTGGGAGTCAGAGGAGGCCTCTTGGGCTAGATCATAGACTTCATGAATGACAGGGATGTATTTGAAAGCCAGAGAGATCAAGTGATTGTGAAGAATCCTGAATACCAGGCAAAGGACTCTGAACATGATTGGGCTAACAATAGGGAACCACTAAAATTTCAAGAAAAATGAGTGATTTGATCAGTTTTTTACATGAGAAAGAGTATTTTAACAGTGATATTTAAATAAATCTATATGGCTTGGAATAAAATGAGTTGTAGATTAGCTCAAAGAATCACAGTATCTTGAAATTAGAGATAACATAAGATGTCATATAATCAATTCAACATTTTTCCAAATGAGAATCTTTCCCAAAACATCCCAGCCAAGGGGTCATCCACTCTGCTAGAATATCTGTGGGAAAGAGGAAGTCACTACTTTCAAAGGCTGCCCATTCTACTGCTTGTGTTATTTTTGTTCTCTCATTTAAGTCATATGTCACTCTAAGTGACTGCTTTCAGACTTGCATTCTGAATAAGTTTAATCATTAGAAAGTTTTTCTTTACATCAAGTATTGAGCCACTTCTCAGCAACTTTTACTTATTACTTTAATTTTCATTATCTAGGATCAAGCATTTCAAGTCTTAATCCTTCTCCCATAGAATAAAATACTTGAAGAAAAAAATCATTGATTCTGTCCCAATTTAAACTTTTCTAGCCTTAATAGTCCCCAGTTCCTTTAGCTGACCCTAATCATCCAAAATGGCCAGCATATTTCATTACCTGGATATTATGCCAATCAGTGCAGCCTAAGTTTACATTGACCTTTTGGACTTCTTTAGTGTAGTAAATATTCAGTTGATTAGTTGACCTAAGTTTTGGGTTTATATCTCTCCTTATCAAAATTTCATCTCATATAGAAACATCGAGAGAGAGAGAGAGAGAGAGAGAGAGAGAGAGAGAGAGAGAGAGAGAGAGAGAGAGAGAGAGAGCGAGAGAGAGCACGCAAGCTATGGAGATTAAATTTGGATTTTAGCATGGTATTTTTACTTTTTTTGGCCTTTTTCTTTCTTGGGTTTTTTTTTTCTCTTGGTCTGATTTTTTCTTGCACAACAGACAAATACAGTAATATATTCAAAGAATTGTACCTGTATAACCTGTATCAGATTGCTTGCTGTTTGGCGGAGGAGAGAGGTAAGGGAGCAAGGGAGAAAAAAATTGGAACAAAAAATCTTACAAAAATGAATGTTGAAAACTATCTTTACATATATTTGGAAAAATAAAATACTATTGATAAAAATTCATTTTATCAGTTTTGGTACAACATTCTATCTTGCTAGCCTATTTTTGGATTTTTACTCTGTTATCCAACTGTTTCTCCTTTGTTTCAATGGATGCAAATTTTAAAAGAATGCCATCCGTTCTTTCATCTATGTCATTAATGAAATCTCCAAGCACCACAGAATCAAAGACTGATCACTTGGGCTCTTCTCTAGAGATTTGTCTCTAAGTTCAAGCTGAGAGAAATCTAAGAGTTATCTACGCTCCTCATTTTAAATATAGTAAATCTGGTACTCAGAGAAAGGAAGTGATGTCCAAGGTCACACAGGCATTAAGTAGCAGAGCTGGGTTATTAACTTAGATTCTTTGACCCTAAAAGCAAAGCTCTTTTCACTATATCATATATAGTTTCCTACTGGCCAATTAATGATACCTCTTTTAATCTGTTTACGTAACTGCATCTGAATCCACCCAACAATTCTCTGTACCATATCTATATGTATAAAAAGATATAGATATCATGAGAAACTTTTTCAGGAGTTTTGTCAAAATCCAGGTGTAGCATGGCTACAGAATTTCCTTCATTTATCAGTCTAGTAATTATACCAAAACAGGCAATATGGTTAGTCTGGCATGACATTTTATATAAGAAAAATATTTATGCATTTTATTTTTACATTGAAGTCACTTTCATATATTTCATCCTTTCAATTCAGCCTTCCATCATAATGGAGGAAAAATGTTTAAGCAAATACCAACCAACATGGCAATGATACTATATGTAATATTCAGCATTTATTTTTCTTCAACTTTTTAATGAGAAGATGGAAATAATCTTTATTTTCCATTCTTTAAAACCAAAATTGGTCATTAATTAGTCCTTAATCTAAACTGTTACCTTTAAATTTTGTTTTCATTTACATGATTGTGTTTGTGCATTGTACTTACATATTATGCTGGATCTACTTATTCTCTAGTAAACCTGAGGTCTTCTTAGTAAGAGGATCATATGGTGGGTAGTAGTCTAAGGTATAAGGACATATGGACAAGTGTTTGGTATGTAGTGAATCTGTGGTGTTTCCTCTCATAACAGGCGCTTATGATGTTTTGAGATCCAGGTTCTTCTGGAGAAGGAAAAGGAGATGGTTTTGATTAGTGACTGGCTCAAGAGCAAGTCCTCTCCATATGTTTTACTATTCTAAATTTGATGCTGTGGGAGTCTGAGATCTTAAAAAGATGATGTTGGTTTCCCTTTCAGGGAGTGCCATGTGCTATGCTACCTAGGTAGAAATATATGAATTAGAAAGAAGATGTCAAGGTTTCCAAAGTATATGCAGGTCTTTCATATCATATATAAGACTCTAAAATGATAGTTACAAATTAAGTATTATATCATTATTGTTAATTTATGATACAGTAGAAAGAAAATTAGATTGTGAACCCAGAACACCTGGATTAGACACCCAGCTTTGTCACACAAACTCCATGTGGCATTGAGTAAGTTATTAAAATCTCTGATTCTCAGTTTCATCATCTGTAAAATAGGGGAATATGATAAGCTAGATGATCTTTAAATGATCTTTAAAGTCTCTTTTAGTTCTAGGTCTGTGATTCAATGAAGAAACACATGGTATACATTGTCTCTCTCCATTTAATTTGCATTATGGATTTTGTTTATATCGTATACTCTGTTCTCTGTGAACTTTGAGGAACAAAGCATGACATGGATGCTGATCATTGTAGCCCTGACTTTGGCCTCTAGTACATTCCCTAGACTTTTCCCTTCAGCCTCAAAGTTAAACCTCTTGCTCTTCAGCAGCTGTTCTGGGAATGCTGCAGGGGAGGGGAGAAAGATGGCAAGCCTGAGGATGCCCAAATGAGATCTGGAGTCATTAGAAAGGCATCTCGTGGCTTCTTTTCCCATCACTGAGACTGAGGGGGAAACATTGGCTGGGCTCCTCTGCTTCCTGTTATTCACCTGCGGGAACCAAGTAAACATCGCCTCTGGCAGAGACTCAGGCTCCTGCAGCTTTATCTTGGCTCAGCAGGCTGGTCTGTGCTGCCACCAGTCTCCTCCCATCCCAGCTGGCTGCCTTCTCCCTGCTCAGTGGCTGTGGAGAGAAGCAGCCAATTTGGCCAACGTCCAGAGGAGACCCAAGACTCCCAAGATGGAGCCTTCACAGCAGGTCTGTGTTGTCAGAAGCCCAGTTTTGCACCTGGACAGGTGCAAGTGGAAACCTTTTGAGCTATAAAAAGACAGTGGCAGGAAAATGGAGAGAAGACAGGACAGAAGTAGGAATTATAAGGAGGGAGCAGAGAAGAATGATTAAAAATTTTGAGAAACTGAAAATAAAATATACAAGAGACTCAACAATCCCTAGACTCTTGGTAGATTTAACAAGAATGAAGAGTCAGATCCCAGTATGCCATCTCTATCCAATTAACAAAAAAAAAAAAAAAAAAAAAAAAAAAATTCAACTCTTTCCCTGCCTGTCACAGTGCTTGAAAATCCTACTATTAGATTCACTCAGTTTGGGGACTGATGACACATAGATAATATAGTTTATATATAAAACTTCCTGTATATAATTCTACTACATAATCTCATTGAGAAAATTTGTCTTCAATCTTTGTTTTTAGTGCCTGTTGCTTGACTAGTTGATTGATTTAACTGGCATAATTTGGGCATGACTGAACCATGTGTTATATATTAATGACAATATAACCCTGTATATACACTTTACATGTTTCACTACTATACATGACCCACAGGTATAGAATATAGTACCTGTAGGTTTAATCACACTTGCATGTCTACTTGGTATAATTTGCAGATGTTTGCCAATTTTTTAAGTGGAGGAAGAAGGTAGCAAGCATGGGCTAATAGGAGTCAAAGAAATCCCTCCTTTCCATGCTTGCAATAGAAAGGTAGCCTGAAGGCAGATGAGCAGAAAGCCCTGAACAGGAACTTCTGAGTTAAAAACCATTTGGGAATGAAGCCAAGTATGGATTGGAGATAGTTTGGGAAACCTCCTGGGAAATATGGGGCAACTATGGGGCAGGTAAGAAAAGTACGCCAAGAAGACTAAGATCAGGTGTGGATTGTGTGGGAGGAACTATTACAAGTTGTTTAAACTACTCCAGTCAATGGCTATACTGCAGAAATGCTAAACATGTACTTTCACTAGAGAACACACAATCATAGTTTAAATTGGGAAGGGCCCTTATGTCATTGTGTCTTCCTGTGTAAAATAAGGAAACTAAGGTCCATGTGACAAAAGATGTACTGCTTACTTCTCTCTAGGGCTACTTAAAGCTCAATTTCTTTTTGTCTATTTATATCTGGATTTTTATTTATTTTTTATTTGTTTCCTTCTGTACTCTCAGAAAGGGTCCTTAAACTGCTAATTCATCTCCCTATTCTGTTACCGGATTGGGGATTCATCTTTTTAAATTGTTTTTCTACTTGAGACCTACGTCTGTGTTCTCCATATTTTTGTATATGTACTTGTGCATATCTATCTGTCTTTCTGTCTCTGTCTCAGCCTCTGTCCCTCTGTTTCCTTTTCTCAAACTTCTGGAGGCTTTTAAGAACCTCCTTTCTCTGACCTCTTTTTTGTATCCTTGGCTTCTAAATTCTCCTAAATATTAGGATTTAGAATTTGAGTTGATCTAGATGCAGATTATCATTTTAAAGCTGGAAAAAGACCTTAAAAGATTTCTAATCCAACCACTTTATTTTATAGATGAAGAAATGAGGTTTGAAGGAGATTAAATGATAGCAAGTAGTAGAGCCAGAATCTGAACTGAGGTATTTTGCTTTCAAATCCCATGTAACATTACCATCCCCTCATTCCCCATCCCCTGTAGTACACTGCCTCTTTTGAAATTAGGTTCAGGGACAGAAATGATTGGCTTTCAGGCAGTGAGTGTTATAATTGGGATGTGATTCCAAATCTTCTAAATTCCAAAAGTAGTGCTGTTTTAAATATGCCATGGTACCAGGAAGGGAACTTAAGGGTTAATTTAAATATTATCATGCGGGAAGGATTTATCTAATTAACATATTATCATCCATTGTCAGAAAGGAGATTAGGGGCCTTAGGGAATAGGATACACATAAGACCTAAAGTCATTCTACCATCTAGTTTTTGTTCCAGAAGGGACCCTAAAAATCATCTAATCCAACCCCTTAATTTTTCAGGCCAGGAAACTGGGGCCCAGTAAAGTGGGTTCACTGAAAGTCACATAGCTAGTTAACTGCAGAATTAGGTCTAGGATCCTGATCCCTTGATAGTAATGTGGAAAGATTTGATTTGTCTAGCTTTGACCCAGGGGATAGAGTAGGAACAAGGGATAGAATTTGCAGATTTTGATTTAGTTATGGGTTAGTCTAGGTGGTCTCAAAGTCTATATCCAGTGCTAAGATTCCATAATTTTATGACTCAAATCAGTATTTTTCCCTAGTATATTCATCCTGCATAGGTTATAGTGGGCAGGGGAAAGAGAAAAATGCTAAGTTTAGGGTAGGGCACTACAAAGAGAGGTATAATGAGCAAGTATGTAGTATCTTGAGGAAGGGTCATGCTGGGCTGCAAATAAAATTTCTCTCCTTCCCAGTTCTGGTCAGACTCTAGCTAGATCCTGGGATATAGCTGAGTGCATTAAGGCACAGAGGGCTTCTTATTAAGTTTGCCTGGGCAATGGGAAAGGAGGAAAAAGGCCTAGCTAGAGTCAATGGGGAAATCATTAATTCCTTTCAAAAATTTTGTGAAACACTCATTTTTTTGCAGAATTTTATGATTTTCCAATTTTCCTAAGCTTTGAGATTTGGACTATACTCTGTCAGTCAGCTGGTTAGTAAGATTAAGCTCTTACTGGATAGAACCCTGGGTCTGAAATCAGGAGCAGTCTCAATTTTCATTCATCCCCTGAATTTTTATGATTCTGTTTTCCTGAGCAAGTCATCTGATCTAATTGAACCTCACCTATAAAAAAGGAATACTAACAGTGCCTGTGATAGAATACTAACAGTGCCTGTGATAGCTACCTACTTTATCTGTAAGGTTCAAAGGAGATGATATAAGGAGAGATTTGGCAAACTTTAAGGCTTATGTTAAAAGCCTTCTGTTTGGAAGTCTTCATATTTCTAATTCTTTCTAACCATGACCCTTTCTACATAAAACTAACCCTCATTTCTGTAGCCTTTTTCTTAAAGGTTTCCAAAACATTTTCTTCACTATAACACTGTTGGTTGCTTGCAGCTAAACCCCAAACCAAGAAGATAAATAAGTAATTCCACCTAGGGAAGAGCCTCTAGTATATTCTGTAGAAAGAAGTGAGGTAGAAATAGTGGAGAAGAGTGGAGAAATAGGAGAATTGTAGAGAATAAATGAAAATTATCTACACCAGGGACAAAGTTAGCTCCAACAGAATATGTTGGTGTTGGAGGAAAAAAGAAAGGGGAAAGGGGAGGCAATGGTGTAGTGATGAGAATAAGCAGGGAGAGAGGAATCGGTAGCCAGGAGGCTTGAATTGTAATCCCAGCTCTGCCATTTAATAACTGTCTGATTTTGGAGAAATTATTTTCTCTCCTTGACCATTATTTTGCTTTTCTGTAAAATGGATATGTGTGTGGATATATGTATGCAGGTATATATGCATGTATGTATATATGTTTACAGGGGTGGGAAAAACTGGATAATATCTAGGTTTCTTTTCATCTCAGAAATCCTCTTTATCTATAGGAGAGAGGAATGTAAGAAGTCAGTTTTAGATGGTAAGAACCAGAAGGGTCCTCAGAATAGAACATGATGGGAGGCCTGAGCAGATCATAATGTGTGGCAGACATGAGAACTCTCCACCACACAGCTCAACCTCTCTTAACTCCAGGAACACCTAACACCAGAAGATATCTGGATAAAATGAATGTCAAGGGCAGATTTAATCAATGGAACCTAGAGTACAAATCATTAGGAACAGCAGTAGCTAGGTAGAAAGCAGCATGGGGAAAGAGCAGCATGTGGAAAGAGTGCTGCATTTGGAGTCAGAGGATTGGCTTAAGTGGCTCTATTACTTACTATTAGATGCAGTATGTGACTTTGAGAAAGTCAAAGGACTTTGCACATAGTAAGCACTTAATAGACGTTTTTTTTTAAATATTCATTTATCCATTAACATCATTTAACATATTCTGGGTCTTAGTTTCCTTGTGTGTATAATGAAAAATGAGGTCCTTTGCAAGGCTAAATCCTATGAACCTAGGAATATGACTAGGAAGATGTCTACAAAAAATCAGCCCATGGTTATATTATAGACACAGGATGTTTATTTAGCAGGTTATAATTATATATTAGTCAGTTTGTGCTACATTCTTCCTTTTCAGAGATTTCTACGCTTCTTCCCAAGTATAGGGCAAGAGCAAAAGGAGAAAGAGAAGAAGGAGAATAGAACAGAAAGGAAGAAAGCAATAGTTTGCAACACATTCAGGAATGAAGAAGAATATCAAAAATCTCTAAAAAATCATATTGCTACCTTTTATTTGTCACTTTCATTATCTGAATATCAGTTATCCGTTTTCATTTCTGAATAAATCCCTTTACCTTCCCCTTCTCAGAGAGCCATCCCTTATAATAGATAATAAAAAGAGGAGAAAAAAAGCAATTCAGCAAAACTATCTGACACATCAAGTCTGACAGTGCATAGATTCAAATTTCTAAAAGAACTAGTCCCTTTCTTTTCATTCTACTTGGAATCTTGGTATAATTGAATAGGTCTTACCACCTTCCCCTCCTCTTACAGTGTAGATATAATTGAATGGGTCCTAACACCTTCCTCTCCTTATAGTCTATTTGTATTTGGGTGGATCCTACCATGCTCTTTTAATGTAACTGAATGGGTTCTACCACTTTCCCTCCCACACCCATACCAGCATTCCATCATATAACCAAGTTGAAATATTCCTACCAACTTCCTACCCTTCAGAAGAAGATACATGTCCTTGAGACTTAGAATGGCTTGGGTCAGCAGATGACTCCAGATTCTTCAAATGCAAAGTTTTCTCCTTTCATTTCATTCTGTGCTTAGAGTACTTGACAGAGCAGCTCAAGGTCACAGAGGGACTTAGCAGTATTGAGAACAGTTAATGAACACTTTGTTGTTGTTGTTTCTTCCTAGTGGTTTAAATAATTATTACTTGTGATTATTACCAACTTAAAAAGTCAGCAAAGTTGCATCTAGAAATTTTTAGCTTTGAATCCCATTCCCTTTTTTCCTCGTTTTCTGCCATCTTGTTATCTCCTCTCTCAAAATCAACTACCAGCTAAGCTAATGTTATCAGTCATTAATACCATAGTGCATATTTAAGTCACTGCATTTCTCCTTCCAGGAATGTTCATATTGTAGGTTATATGTCTGTGCAATAAAAAAATCTGGTAAAAGGATTGAATGTGGCAGGCAATGATCAAGGAGATATTTTGAGCTCTTTCTGGAAATCCTGATTTTCTCTCTCTCTCTCTCCTCTCTCTCTCTCTCTCTCTCTCTCTCTCTCTCTCTCTCTCTCTCTCTCCCTCTCTCCCTCTCTCTCTCTCTCTCTCTCTCTCTCTCTCTCTCTCTCTCTCTCTCTCTCTCTCCCTCTCTCCCTCTCTCTCTCTCTCTCTCTCTCTCTCTCTCTCTCTCTCTCTCTCTCTCTCTCTCTCTCTCTCTCTCTCTCTCTCTCATACACACATACAAATAGAAGGACAAAAAATATATATATTTGACATTTTTTCCAATGAGTGAGCCCAATTTTATTCTTGGGAGCTTTATGGATATTTGCTTCCCCATATAGTTAATCCTTCAAGATGTGTGGATCAAGTATGAAGTAAGGATATGGTGAAGAACTTAACAGCAATGTTAAATTCCTTTTCTGTATTCTATCTTCTCTAGGTCTCTGTGACCTGCATAGGTATGTTCAATGTTTAGGCTACTAATTGCTTAGATTTTTTGATGACATTTATGTCTGTCCAGGCTATCGATGTTTAGGCTACTAATTGTTTAGTTTTTGAGATATATGATGACATTCAATTAACTGGTGGGGAAGGGGGGGCACCTATCTCTTAATGTTCCCCAAACTCATGATGTAATCCTTTTGCAATTAAACCTATAAAAACTGTATATCTTCCCTTAGTTCTTTAGCCCTTCTACCGTGAGCTTTCTTTCTTTCCCTCCTCACGGTGGAATTGCTCATTCTCATGACAATTTGTTAAATAAACAACTTTTCTGCTTTTTACTTTGAGAGGTCTCTGAGAAGTCATTTTTGGATAGGATTTTCTATCCCTCACAAAGATAAGCTGGCTCTCTCTCAAATGAGGAATTTGTCTATAGTCATAGAGGAGGAATATATATATATATATATATATATATATATATATATATATATATATATGTACAGAGAGAGAGAGAGAGAGAGACAGAGACAGAGACAGAGAGAGAGAGAGAGAGAGACAGAGAGAGAGAGAGACAGAGAGACAGAGAGACAGAGAGACAGAGAGAGACAGAGAGAAGAGAGAGAGAGGAGAGAGACAGAGAGAGAGAGAGAGACAGAGACAGAGAGAGAGAGAGAGAGAGAGAGAGAGAGAGAGAGAGAGAGAGAGAGAGAGAGAGAGAGAGAAAGTATCTATTGTGTGACCTCTAAGTCTGGATCTCCAAGCTCTAAATGATAGGTTCATAAATCTAGGGACCTCAGAGGCCATCTAGTCCAACCTTGCCTTCATTTGACAGATGAAGAAACAATGAAATTGAGAGACTCGTACTAATTCACAAAATAAACATACAATAATCCTATGATCCGACATTTTAGTAAATTATCTTCTCCTACTTCTATGCTTATTTCTATCACCCTGTGACCAAGCTGGAGAAATCTCTCAGAAATTAGTCATTCTGGTCCACAGAAGCCTGACACACAATTCATCACTTGGCTTTTCCAGCTGAGTGTAACCTGCCAGAGTTCAAGCTTTATTGGCACACCTTTTGAAAACCCAGGGTCATCTCCATCCAACGAGGCCTCTGTGGATTGTAGTGGAAGGCTGTTCTCTATAACTGATGTTAATTGATTTATATATAAGGAGTTTATTTATATAACATGTGTCAATAGGGTAGTGGCACTATGTGTTACCCCCACTGTATAAAGCACTTTGCTTTTAATCAGAAACTGTATTAATGTTAAGAATCTGAGGCTATTGAGAGAGATATTTATGTTCTGGGCGCCTATGGTACCAAATTCAATATAAGGGAATAGGGACTGAACATGTGATTTCATCTATGCAGGAAACTTCACCTAATGATTCCAGTTTGGTGTCTTCTTTGCCATTTACAGATTTACAACAGTAACTGAAAACCCGGCAAAGGTGTGTAACTTGTCCAAGAGCACACATATCTCTTACTGTATCTTACTGGAGCTTCCCAAAAATTGTATTGGGTTATTAGGGTGAGTACTTTTATTCCATTTTAAGGTGAGGTTTGAAGAGCTCAAATGATTTGCCTGAGTTAATGTTACATATTTCTCCTCATGTTTAGGGATGGCTCGTCATAAGATTTTTTAAAGTACATTTGTATAATAGCATTGCACAAAAATGTACTTTAGCCAATTCCTTTGGAATGGATTGGATTTACAATTATTAGTGATCTTGTAACTGCTGATATCTGCTCTGCTGTGGCACACTGCTGAATAGTAGCAGAGATTGGTCTGATGGTGTTTTGGACCTGGCATAGTGTTTCATAGTAATTTTCAAATTGTTTTTCTTTGGCAAACCTGCGGTAGCTTCTGTATCTTTTTGCCAAGCACTTTCTCCCTTAAATTTGAGTGCACTATCTGGATCAAAGGGAATCTAATATGCATTTTTTTAATTCATGTAGGCTTGGCTCAACAAAATGCTATTCATAAAGGTAACAGCAACTAGGGAGGTTCTAATAACTGTCATTTACAAAGTACTTTAAATTTGCAAAATACATTTGAGTCTCAATAGCAACCATGAGATAGATGCTTTTATTGCCCCCTCCCCTCAACCCACTATTTTAGAAATGAAGAAACAGACCCAGAGAGTTTAAGCAATTTGTCTGTGATCACAGAGCTCATAAGGGTCTGGGGCACAATAGGAAGCCAGCTCTTCTTGACACTAGTATGTGAAAAGGGATCTTTTTTTTTTTTTTTCTTTCTTTCTAAATTAGGACGCTCATGAAAAGATTTTTATGCTTAACATTTACAGAGTTGAACCTGAAGCTTCCCCCACCTTAATTGGTTAAAAGGCATTTTTCCAGTTTCATGCATTTGAATCCTCATCCTTGACAATTCTATTTACAAAAATTTTCTCTGTCTTTGGCAGGATGGTTGCCACCTGGAACTCACCTCTACTCCCTCCTGTGCAGTGACACACTGTGATCTCTCCCAACAGTCTCCCCCTCCAACAGCATGTCTCTCCTCTGAATAACAATTCAGAGCTCATACTGTGTCTGCTGTGCATGTACACTGTCTGGTGTTAGTTACCAGATAAAATCCCACCTTTTATTAATCCTTCCCAAATCCCCTCTTAATTCCAGTATCTTCCCTTTGTTAAGTATTTCCTGTTTATCCTGGGTAGAACTTGCTTTGTATATATTGGTTGCATGTTGTCGTATCCCCTCTCGCCTCTAGATTGTAAGTTCTTTGAAGACAAGTACTGTCTTTTGCTTCCTTTTAAATTCCCCAGGGCTTAGCACAGTGCCTGGCACATAAGAGTTTAATAAAAGTTTATTTATTGATTGTTGTTGTGTCCTACTTTCCAGAGCCCTCAAGTTGGGGTGACAAAATGTATGGTCTTAGGGAAGGAATGATGAGGCAAGACTCCCGAAAAATATGGAATCCTTTTATTCTAAGGTTTTCCCCCATTATATACCCTAATACGCATGCTCTAAGTATATACTGCACCCGTAGGAACACATAAACGACTTGCTATTGTACATAGTTTGCCACCTGGTATCACTCTTCCACCTGGTATCACTCTGCTGCAATAACAACACAGGTTGTCACCGCCCCCTTACTTCTCAGGAAGGTCGAGAGCCCTTAGGGGAGATGGGGAGCAGAACCAGACACTGTCAGCAGCTTCCCTCTGGGCTGAAGGTCTTATACTTCACCCAGAGCTCCCCCACTGTCTGTGGCCTTCTACAGATTGTTGTATGGGGAAGTGGAAGCCCCACTGGAGCTCGAACTAGGGACAGCGGGAATCCAAATTCCAAAGTCCTGGCTATAGACATGCTGTGTGACCTTGGGCAAGTTCATTAAATTCTCTAGGCCAATTTCCTCATCTACAAAATGGAAGTGATAGTATTTATATTATAATATAGAAGAGTTTATAAATGTAATCTACCTCAAAAGAATATTATGAAAAAAATACTATATAAATTTAAAAATACTACAGGAATGTAAGTCCTCATTATTACTGTCATTATTAATAAATATTAGCATTAAAGTAGTGCTTTATAGTTTGCAAACTAACTTGCAAATATTAGTTCATTTTATTCTCATAACAACTCTGGGAGCTAGATAGTATTATTCACAATTTACATTTAAGGAAACTGAGACATGTAGGAGATTGGACTAGGGTTACAGAGCCTATGTCTGAGGCAGCTTTGTCGTTCTGACTTCAAGTACAACTTTTTAACCATTGTGGTATCTATTTGAGTTTTTGTTATGTTTTCTCTATTAGATTATAAGCTTCCTGAGGTCTGGAATGATTTTTTTTTTTTTTTTTTTTTTTTTGAGGCTGGGGTTAAGTGACTTGCCCAGGGTCACACAGCTAGGAAGTGTTAAGTGTCTGAGACCAGATTTGAACTCAGGTCCTCCTGAATTCAGGGCTGGTGCTCTATCCACTGTGCCACCTAGCTGCCCCTGGAATGATTTCTTTTACTAATGTGTAGATCAGCATTTGGTGCAGAACTTGGGAGTGCTACTTACCTTCTTTTCTCTCCTCCTCTTTCCTCTTCCTAAGAAGTTTTCTGCAAGGGAACTTAGACATGGGACCTTTTCCCAGGAGCTGCATTGGAGGCTGAGTTCTCAGAGGACTACTTGGCACTGAGGGGCATGGCCTGCTGAGAGTGGTAAGTATGGGCCAAAGTTGCTTCTCCTAATTCTGGAAGACCTCATGATGCTCATGCCCTTAAAACCTGTTCCAGTAATAGATAGAAAATGGGACTCACTAAGCCAAGTAGCTCTTCTACCATGAGTGTTTTTCTTTTTTTAAGAAGTCATTATCTCTAGGAAGCCCTTGCTATAATATACATCTGCTTGGGAAAGGAAAAAGAGCAAATTAGTTCATTAGACTATCCAGCAGATGTTTTGGTAGTCAGGCACAAATATGTAGAAAAATGGGATAACTGGTTCAACTTCTTATTACATATATGAACTTAAGGAAACCAGCCCCCCTCCTCATGTCTGTTTCCTCTTCTGTAAAATGAAGGTGTGACACTAGATAATCTCCAAGATAATTTCCAGTTCTAACATTCTATGATACTATGATCAATATTTATATTACATTATAGTTTGACATGTTAGTGATGATCAGGTACACAAATTTTCTGCATGCACGAACAAATAGAGGAAAGGTTAGGATGGAAGCATCTCTCATCTCCTTCCAATTCAGTTGCTCATAGTTCTCCTTTCTTTTTGCCCCTCATCATCATGTTCCAAGGTCTGATTCCATTTCCCACATGACATTTTCTGTACCAAAAATCTCCTTGTCAAGAATATTCCACTGGGAATCTTGCTTCCCATCAGTGACAGAAGGAAATCACTACTTTCTCAAAAGGGTCTTGTCAATGATATATAGCTGACATGCCCCCCCAACATGAACCCTTGGGTATTTGACAGATGGTAAACAGCCATTTGCACACATCAAAAAATATACCCTATAAAAGGGGTGGGGAGAATTATTTAGTATATTAGAGAAGTGAAGAAACAGTATGAGATAGAAGAAGAAAGGTAACTGGTAATAGTTTTAATGGATTTTTAATTAAGGTTTCTTTTTATAATAAAAGTAGAAGCCTATAAAAATTATTGGCAGGAATTCCCTGATGTTGAACTCTCCAGCTATTTGTCCTTTGTTTGATGGTGCAGGTTGATATCAGATTTCATACTATGAGCCACACTTGAAATTCTTTAAGGATTGTATGAATGGAGTCTTGAACTCCATGTTGGTATACTAATCCCTATTCTTTAGTCATTTGATAGGATGATAGCTATACATTCAAATCATTGCATATAACTACATGCTATTTATAAGTTCTAAACAGAATAAGGAATCTGAGAAAGGGAAATTCATTGATCTTTTATCTATCTGTGACCAGTAAAAGGAAAACTGGTAGCTGGTCAGAGTAACTTAGATCATGAAAGAGAGTAACTGACCCAAGAAGTTTAGACCATGGAAGATCATGGCTCAAGCTATTTCTGAAAGTCAGACTATCTTGACTCTTGCCAGAAAAAAAGTCACTTCAAGACATTTCCTGTCCCTTTTATTAATTTTTAACATCAATGAAGAAGGAACCAAAAACATAGTTCTGTCTGACCTTTCTTCACAGTGACATTCCAACAGATAAATATATATATAAATCACTGACACAAAAGTCGGTATGTTCAGCAATGGTAGTTGAACTCCCTTTGGGTATTGCTACTGGGTGAGGGAGGATGGTAGAAACAGAATAAATGTCAGTCTTGTAAGTGAACTATGCCATCTCAGACTATTGTTGTATAGCATTATCAGTAAATCAACAAATACTTATTTAACACCAACTATATGCTAGTTGTACTTGGAGACCCAAGTACAAAGTGTAAAATAACCTCTATTCTCAAGGAACTTGCATTCTAATGGAAAAAACAACAAGGACATTTATATATATATATATATATATATATATATATATATATATATATATATATATACATACATACATACATATATGCACATATGTATGCATGTTTAGATATTGTAAAATAAATAAATATAAATATGAAAAGTAGTTAAACATGTTAGGTTGAGAAGGAAAGCACTGAAATTTGGGGGGAATCAGAAAAAACTTCATGAAGAAAATCATGCTTGATCTGAATCTTAATTGAAGAGAGGGATTCTAAGGCAAAATTAAGAAGGGAGTATAGTGCTGGCATTAAGGTTGGTTAATTAAATGGACTGGAGATGGAATGTCATGTGGAAAGAACTGAGAGAAGGCCAGTTTGATTGGCTTGCCAAGTGCAGGGGTGGAGGAAATAGCCAGTGAGGCTGGACAGATAGATTGAAGACAGTTTTAAAAGCTAACTGGACATACTGATGCTTCAATCTAAAGGCAATTGTAAGACACTGGAGTTAATTCAGTAGATGAGTCATATGGTCAAACATGCTTTTTAAAAAAAATTACAGGAAGAGTAATTAGGAAGCTATTACACTAATCTAGGCAAGAAGTGATGTGGACTCAAATTAAGGTGGTAACTGTGAGGAGAGAGAAAGGTCCCATGTAAAGGGTGTGAAACTAGAAAAACAAGACTTGGCAACAGATTGGGTATGTGATGCAAGGGAGAATGGGGAATTAAAAACAATGATAAGATTTGCAAACCTGAGAGGCTGGGAGGATTGTGGTACTTTTTACAGAAATAAGGAAATTTAGAAGAATGAAAGATTTAAGGAATAAAATATTAAGTTCAGTTTGGACATATTGAAATTAAAATTTTTCTTGGACATGAAAAGTGACTTGTCTAATAAATAGCTAGTGATAGAAGACTGAAGTTCAGTGGTGAGACTAGGCCTGAATATACATGCATGCATGCATACATGCATAAATACATATATATATATATATATATATATATAAAATCAATCTTCAACATTGAGATATTTAACTTTGTAGACTTCAAGCCTTTGAAACATTAATAACCCCATTTTCACTTTCTCAATGGCAATGGTGCACAGTTGGCCTATGTGCAGTAAAGAAAAAATTGAGAGGTGTGATGCACATGTCTGTGGAGCAGCTGGTATTCTACTAGGCTCTTCATTGGTCTCGTTCACTGTACCACCATATAGTAAAGAGCACCCTGTACATTTGCTAAATATTTTCATTGTTTGCTTTTAAAACCCAAATTTTGTATTACAATTATTTTCCCAAAGTATAATGTAAGTCCTTTGGGCTCTAAGCCCATGCATGCAAAGTCACTGATTCAGCTTAGTGAGAAAATAAAGGTGTTAGATAAACTTCATGCTGCAATGTTGACTGATTTTAGTGTTAACAAATCCACGATTCCTTATATTTTCAAAAAAAGGAGGAAAGTATTCCAAAAATGTGTTTGTAATTTTTCTCCAGAAAGTACATATTAACAGACTTAATGTTTTGTTATGAAAAAAATGTATTCAGAAAACTGTATTTTTAGCAATTCCTTGCAAATGATTACAGCTTTTTGGAGTTCTTGGGAACTTAACCCCCTATTTCTCATAGATTCAGTGTATACACATTTGAGTTTTTGACTTTTGTGCCATTTTCTAGAAACATTATCCCATGAAAGTTGAGGATTGATTGTATATAGATGTAGTCAGTTTTGCTATAATGTGACATATGTATTCCCCCAAAGCATCATATTATGCAAAATCATGCCATAAAACCACAGAGCTTATGGAGAAAACGGGGTTGGGGAAATAATGCTCAAAAACTTCATCAGTAATATGTTAAAAATAGAAGCCCAATACATAACTGTGGCACACTTTAATAGCTGTTAAATGGTTAAGAAACATATAAATACTACAATAATTAATAGTTGTACCCATGACCTTGGACTGATACTTCACCTGGGACTCAGTTTTTACAATCCAGGCCAATAAGGCTAGCAAAGTCTTTCAGTTAGGCAGGTTTCACCTTCATGACTGGAGAATGGCAGTTGGAGAATCCATAGCAGCCTTTCTCAACTCCCTAGTTATGCAACATCACATGTGTGTGTGTGTGCAGTTTGTGAAGTATTATGAAATGGTGCAGTTTTCTGAGTTACCAATATTTCTTGCAAAAAAAATAATCTACAAGCAAATTCAAAATTTGTATCATGCTGAAAATATTCCCTTAAATCTCAGTCTCATTGGAACAAATTCACATTTTTGAAACAAGCATTATAGTAGAACTAACCATATTCTTTCTTTTCTCTGTCTCTGTGTTATCTGTCTCTCTGTCTGTCTCTGTCTCTCTCTCCAGTTTTAAGAAATGTGACTTGACCAGGGTCACATCAGTGTTTGAGATAGGATTTGAACTGAGGATGTTCTAATTCCAAATCCAACCTTTTGATCCAGAGTCACCTAGCTGAGTATGTCTTGTCTCCTGGTTGAAAGCTCCTTGAGATCTTGGATTATTTCTTATGCTTTTTATCTCCACAGCACCTGGTAAAATACTTTTGCAGTTGTAAGTGTGATTTCCCCTTCCATTCTTTTCTCATGTACACATGTGTGTATATATATGTACACATATATATGTATGCATGTGCACATGTTCATATATGTATACATATATATACATATATGCATATGCACATGTTCATATAGATTCACACACAAACATTTACAAATGTATATGTATGCATATATCAATCTACTCATCTATCCATCATTTATTTATGTTTCTTTCCATCCTTCCATCCATCACATATGTTGTCATTCATTTTAGAATGAAGGAATCAAGAGATTTTGAACCTTGAGCCTATAATCTACTATATAGCATCTCTATAATAATATAATAATAGCTAAGATTTATATAACACTTTGAGGTTTTCAAAGGGCTGTATATATTTCACTTCATTTAATTGCAGGATTTTAGAAGTAATGGGGAAGGTAAAAATGATCTAATCCAATTCTTCCCCTCAGCTTTTATTTATTTAACAAATGTACTTCTGGATATGGAATGAAAGGATCTGTGTTCAAATCCTTGCTCTGATGTTTACTACTTATGTGATCTTTGGAGAAGTTATTGTCTCTAGGATTTAGTTAGATATCAAATTGGTAAAATGAGTATGTTGGACTGAATGATCTCTATGGTTTCTTCCAGTTCTAAATCTATCATCTTATGATTGTGTGATCATAATTGATTTGTCTAAAATAACCTAGGCAGCTGAGCAGCAGTGCTGAGATTTGAAACTCGAGCCAACTGACTTCAAATTCAATTTTCTTTTCCATATACCATGTTAGGTCAGATTCACCCTTTGATATTATTGTGTCCCTCTAGCACTCTTTATATTTCTCTCCAACTCCATAGAGGCCAGATGTGAATTTTTGTGTCTTCTGAATTAGTCGGACCCTAGAGTTACATGGACCTGGCTGGGTACTCTTGCCTGGAGGGCGACTGTACCTTTTTATTGCTCCAGGAAGCTGTGGACAGCGCCCTTTTTCCTATTCTTCATTCACTCCCCCCTCCCTTCTTCTCCTTTCCTCACCACATTCCTCAACTTAAATCGATTCAACCTTTTGTCTGCTCCTACCCTCTCTGCACCATCTGCCTGCTCTCCTGGTTAGTGCTTTGGCGTCCTGCAGAGCTATAGCTATGAACCTTAGAAAATCAGAGTTAGGTTTAGCAGAAAAAAATGAATTTGAAATTCTTTCCTCTGTGCTTCCCCTCTGGTATCTGCTCCCTCCCTTCTTCCCTCATCTTCAGTCTTCCCCTCCAGGGCCAATTTATCTGTCAGTCCAGCCACAGAGCAGAGTTGGGGCCAAGTTGGCACCTTGCCCATGCCCAGCAGTTTCTTTGACCAGATGACAGCAAGTGCAATAGACAGCTGAGAGCAGGCCTGGGAAAGCCCAGTGTGGATGCAAAAAGCCAGCCAGCTCCTTAAAGGGGAATCACAAAGGTAGGGAGGGGTGGGAGTTTTAGAAATGGAGATGCTTTCTTTTTCCTTAGATTGTAGAAAGCAGAAGTGGGGAAGGGAGGGGTTAGCTGGAGCCATGCTGTTCTGGGAAAGTGTGTGCTCCTGGGTATTTGTATGCAGGTAGGTGGGGGATAAATAAAGCCAATACAGTGTACTAGCTTCTTGCCGGCATTCTAATAATGTCTCCACCTTTTTTAGCCCTTCCCAATCAAGCAAGTGTGCTTTAGGCAATTTGGAGCTCTTCCTAGCCTTCAGAGCTGAGCCTGAGGCCTCTGTTCTTCACCCCTTTTAAGTTTATAACTCACTGCTATTGAAAAGTTTGCTGGCTGATGCCGGAGATGGGGAGGTCAACCTATATGCCTTCTTATGATAGCAGAAAAAATAGATTCTGGTCTGTTGTATAGGGAACAGACATTCCTTGACTTATTCAGCCAGCATTTATTAAGCACTTAGGGTATATTCAATATTTGGCTGGTAGTGGAGTAGGACTGCAATAAAATGTAGTGAATTCAGTCTTTGTTCTCAGGAGGATTAAAGCTAGGTATAGCTATATAGAGCAAACAATAAGAGGTAGAATTGCAAATATCTTAAAGCTTTCAGAGAACTCCCTCACTTTATGGGAGCCTTGAAGTCATCCATGAGTGAAGAAATGACTTGCTCAGGATCACACTGTATGAATTTGTATGGTGCCTCATTCTCCTTCTAAAGTCCTTCTCTGACGCCTTAGCATGGTCTGATGGCCAAGCTGGGCTCTTGAAGACTCTGCCAGTGGAATGTTGGCTGCTCCAGTTGGCCTTATCAAGATAGAAAGGTTAATAAGAGTAAAGATGCAGTGGGGGACCATAAATTTATCATCCATAAACTTAGGTGGTGAAGTTCAGGTGACTCTTTTCCAGAAAGATGGCCAGAGGGTAACAAATTCTTCAGATGCTACAGCTTACAGAGGTAGGCATGAATAAAGCAGCTACATTAGTTAAAACATACAGGTAATGCCCTCCACCTATGCAGATAAAGTCCCACCTTGAGTTAATAGAACAACTTTGTCAGTTATTGTGGCATTATACAAAATAGAGGATTGAAACATAGCTACTAAATTGAATGAAATTAAATCTAGAAGTCTTGATTTACCAGACCAGTGGAAATTAGTGGTAAATCTACATTAGAGAACCCAATTCAAAACTCCAGGAGGTAGACTGAAATTAGTCTGATCATGGGAAAGATTCTGGGCTAAGCTCTAGTTTTTCCCATCTTTACGACTAATACTTGTATAACCTTGACCAGGTTATTTCTAGTTCTCTATTTTTTCCAATTCACTGGATGTATGATAACAAGGTACTCTTGTGCCTAGTTTTGCTCTTCTGCAAACTTGGGTAGCTCTAAGGAGCTTTCTAGCTCTAATAGTCCATAATCTCATGATCAATGATAGAATAATGGCTCTTCTGTGAATGAAAGTAAGTGAAATAGGTTCTGTATAATTTTGAATAGCCCACAATATGAGCAGAAAACCAGAAGGGTAAAAAAAAGTCATCTTTTACCTAGAGATCCCTTCCAATCTCTAGTTTTCTTCAAAACTCAGTTCAAAGATTACTTTCAATGTGAGACTTTTCCTTGTCTACCTCTTTAGTTGTTAGTTTTTCCTACTCCCTCCATTTACCTTTTATTTATGCATATTTTTACATTTATACATTTATATATGCCATATATACATATATATATATATATGTATATATACTGCCTCTCTGATAGGCTAAAAAGGTCTTTGAGGATGGGGAATGTTTTTTGCTTGTTTTTTTTTTTTTTTAATTTTGTGTTTTGGGGGTCTAGCACAGTCCATGAAGCACATCAGGAATCTTAACAAATGCTTGTTGATTAATAAGTTGATTGATTGAATTCTGATTTAAATTCCAATATTCTACTATTCTGTTCATTCTATGTATATCTTTCTCTATGTATGTATGTATGTGTACATAGGCTAATGTGCATATTTTGTATATACACACATATACTATATATATATATGTATATATATACAAACATATACATGCATTTTAGATATAGTATGTATATGTGTTAATCTGGGCCTGTGATTTCATAGACTTCAAACTCCCTCCTGAGCAAACTCTCTTTGCTAATATAATGTATTTTGCCAATTAAATTTTTAGAAACTGGCTTAGTGACTGTAAAGTTAAATGACTTGTCCAGGTTATGTATCAGAGGTAGGACATGAATCTGGGTGTTTCTGATGTCAAGGCCACATCTCTGTCTATTAATCATATTCTTAGTTCTGCCTCTATATATCTTTCTGTCACTTGGGAAATAAACATACAATCCACATTTATCTGTAGACATATAAACATATACATGAACATATACACCCATGAAATACATATATACATAAACACATATGTGTACATACAAGTAGACAGTAAATTTTTAAATCAGTTGTGAATTCCAGTCCACACAAGTGACCCATTGTATCTTTTATTCTTCATCAAGTCCCAAGCTCCTGAAGGAAAAGAATAGAGTGTATTCTATCATGTTCTCCATAACAGCCCAAAATGTTGACATGTATAGTACTTTTCAATTCCTGTTTGAGGAGTCAGTAATTCAAAAGCTTTGAACTTACAGTATAAGAATGACTGCTCTTGCATATCTACAAGACCCATTAGTGATCTCATAGCAGGAAGAAATATGGTCAGTTAGTTGTTGTCCTTTGTTCTCAAAGAGGACCAAAATAACATCACTATGTTAGAATCAAGTTATAATGTGTCTGACTGTGGCAGATTAGGCCAAAATGAAGTGGGAATGTTTTAACACAGGTTGGGCAAACTAAGAACAATAAATATTGAATGGAGGCCAACATCCTCCTCAAATAACTCACCTTGATCTTTGAAAGGGTATACCTCAAAGGATCCACACATGAAATGTTTGCCACTGACCAGAATTTCCCTCTTTGCTAATCTATGCTCTTTTAAAAAATTAATTGAGACTCCTATACTAGGGATTTGACACATCTGTCTTTTTGTTCTGATATCAAACAATCCTTCTGACAGTCCTTGCTTGCCTGCAGACTGTGTCGAGGCCAGCTGCCTCATGGCCCTCTCATGCTTTGCTCACAGATGCTTCTGGACAGAATTATCAAGCATAGAGTGATGTGTGTTGTTTTTATATCTCTGTGTGTGTGTGTGTGTGTGTGTGTGTGTGTGTGTGTGTGTGTGTGTGTTAGGGAAGAGGTATAAAAATGGGCACATTGCTTTTGTCTTTCTTAAGTAGTGTTCACAGAATATTAGAGACCTTAGGGATCATCTAGTCTTTGTTGTTCACTCATTTTTCAATTGTTTCTGACTCTTAAAGAGTCCATTTGGGGTTTTCTTGGCAGAGACACTGGAATGGTTTGCCATTTCCTTCTCCAGTTTATTTTGCAGATGAGAAACTAAGGCAAATAGAGTTAAGTGATTTGCTCAGGGTCATACAGGTAGGAAATATCTTCCACCAGATTTGAATTGAGGAAGAATCCAGACCTAGCCTTCTATCCACTGGGCCACTCAGCTATGTATCTAGTCTAAACTTTTCCTCTAACAAGTAAAGAAACTGAGGCTCAGAGAAATGAAGGGACTTGCCAGAAGTCACACAGAGAGCAAATGTCAGAGCTGAGATCCAAATGCCAGGGTCCAAGTATTTAGCCTTATGAAATCATAGAATCTTAAAACACAGTACACTGAGTTATTTCTGAATATTGGAGTAGTCCGTCTTAACTGCCCAATTAAACTTTTGCCATTTTTCATCTCTAGTTTTTGTTTTGTTTTGTTTTTAATGACCAACTTAAGAATGTTTGAAAGAAGGATATGAAAGAATCATGAAATAATAAGCACAGCTAATGATCTGCTGATATCAGGGGCTATTCCTTTGTCAGTCCTTAGCTCTAGCATTCTTGAATCCCTGCTTTCACCTCTGTAGTTAGTTATACATAACTTGACTTTTGGTAATATCTATGTGCCTTATATTCACTGCCTATCACTAGCTTCCTTCTTCACAGATGTTTGCTTTTGATCTCCCAGAGCTGGTATTATTTTCAGGTCACCAGAAAGGTCTTTGAACAGAATTGCCATTCCTACGTGTTGGTCCCTGTGAATGAAATTCCAACAACATTCTTAGCTTTGAGTAGATTGTAGACATCTAAATCTAAAATTGCATCTCCTTCACACTAATCCAAGGGAATATGAAAGTACTGATCCACTGGGAGCATGACTACCCCAACTTTTTTCAGAATTTAGCATCTTCTCAGAGAACAACTAGGTGGTTCAAATGATAAAATACCAAGCCGAGAGTCAGAAAGACAGATTTTTTTAATTCAAATATGGCCTCAGACATTTACTAGCTGTGTGACCCTGAGCAGATCAACTAACTCTTTTGTCTCATTTCCTACTCTGTAAAATGAGCTGGAGAAGGAAACAGAAAATCACACTAGTATCTTTGCCTAGAAAAATAGAGGCTCACAAAGAGATGGGCATGACTGAAAAATGACTGAACAAGATATTATCACATTTTGTCTATCCTTTTCTACCTGATAGAAAAAATGAATTAGTAATTCCAATTACCCTCACAAATTTCAACCACCATGACTTCCAACAAACTTTCTAGATAAAAACATGTCTCCTATCCCATTACTGGGGAAAAATACCACACATCACACACACACACACACACACATACATACATACATACACACATGTGTATAAATATCTATCTGTATATATATATATATACATATATATGTTATGATTATCATTAATAATTTATTGACTTAATAAAATTTATAATTATTCAAGTTTGGCCTAACTATCCTTACAAAATTATAAGAATTTATTTCAGGGAAGAACTTTAAAAGAAATCTAGGTATTTTTATTTAATTCCATTTAACAATGATTTATTAAGTGATTATCCAAGGTTAGTTACACAAATAAATTAGAGTGAGGATTTGAATCCAGAAATCAAAGTCAGAGAACTCTTTACAACTTGGGAAGAAAAGATCTGGTGGGATAAGTGGCTGATGAAAACTATCTGTAATTTATATACAGTCAATGGGCAATCTATTGATCTTATCAATCAATACATCTGAAACAGATATTGCAATGAGCTGGACCAAGAATTGAGGAGGAATATATTGGGCTAAATTGCCTGTTTGAAATTTTAGTTGTTTTAATGATTCACGATTCTTGAAATAAAGGACCATCCTTTAGCACTGGTATTTTTACTGATATGTTGTATGACTTCAAATTCTGAAATACTACAATCTCCAAAGAATTGAAGTTGAAGATTAGCCAAAGGACAATAGTGTGTATAAGCCAATTGTGGCATTTTATGGTTGAAGAATTAAACAAGGGACACGAGGTAAAGTGGGGATTCTTAAAATTCTGGGAGCATGGACATCAGTCTATGAACTCATAATAATGCTTTTTAAATAATTGAAGAAGGAAATGATAAAGTTTGATTAGAGATTAGTCAAACAAGTGTTAAGTTTTACCTATACACATATCTATGAAACCTGGTATAAAGGATACCATCAGAGAAAGACATGACTTGAGATTTATTAGTGAAATCTCATTAGTAAAAAGCCAATTCCAATGCTCTATAGGTATCCATGTAATGTGAAAAGAGCTTGAGGACAACTCCTCGTGTATTTCCTAGATCCATTGTAATAAATATATGGAAGAAAATAAAGGAGAGTTATATAGGGTAAGTGAGTTGCAACCAGAATTACTGAAGGGAATGACACACTTTTGGAGGAAATAACTACATGGATGAGGTAAGAGATCCATTGAAGTACTGGTATACTATTTCTTATGCACTTTCTAGTCATCTCCATACATGCTGCCATGTTACATTATACTTATTCCCCTCCCATCATCAATCCTGGACTTTGCCCCCAAGTCATTGAGTTCAAATAGGTGAACTTTTGCCTCTCTTGCCTGGAACCAAGTTTTTAATGCTATTTTTGACCACATCTACTCCCTGTTATCTTCATTTCCTTTCACTTCTACTTTCAGTTCTCCTCCATGTGTCTTCTTTCTCCATTACAATGTAAGTTCCATGAAACTAGAGATAATCTTGCTTGCTTGTACCTGTACTTCAATGTATAGAAAAAATATGTAACATATAGTAAGGACTTAAATTACCTATCATTTATCCTGCCTTCTCCCTACTCTCATTTCCTTTTAGCAGAGGAGCAAAGTTGTTTTCTTATAAGGGAAATAAAACAATATAATGAAAAGGACACTAGATTCAGTGTCCTGAAACCTAGATTTTTATCCTTGCTTTCCTCTGTGCCTTTGGGCAAATTGATTCCTCTCTACAGGCCTCTCTTTCCTCCTCTATATAATGAAAGGTTGTATTAGATGAATTCTCTAGTTCCTTCCTGCTGTAAATTCAATGATCCTGTTTAAAATGCCTTTCAGCTCTAACATTCTATGTACTAACTCACTCATGTTGAGATGTGAATGAATGATCTAAGATTAATTATATTTCCCAGGGGCATTTGCATTTAAAAAATTAAGACTTGAGAAGCCTTGACCTAAAAGAAGCCATGATTACTGTAAGTTGAAATGGCAAGCCATTGTGACAGTCTTAGTGAGAGAAATGCTGGAGCAACCCCATAAAATCATGCCACATGGATGACTGTTCTGTATACCTATGTATACAGACAGCCTTATTCCCAACGTACATATTCTATCTGGGAGAGGGGGAAGAGATGGAAAGCTGCACAAAAATTACTATAATTAGTTGGAAGAACACTTAATATTATTTCTTCTGCATTTGGGGTGAAAAGAAAGCTAGAGACTTCACAAGACCACCTCTTCTGAACCCTGCCTGACACTTTCTGCTAACAAAGGTAGCTGCCTTGATACATTGATGTCCTGCTATTATAGTTCTCAGAATATGCTGGTATTCCCCTTGCAGAAAGGGAAAAGAGAAGAGGGATGTTATGAATCCTCTGTTGTGCTGAGCTTTGCTCTATGTCAGTCTTCCATAGCAACAAAGACAAGGGAGACAGAAGGCAGCAAATACAAACCTTCTGGAAAAGCAAAAGCAGGGCTTTCTGGCTAATTCTGGCAGGCGGTTTGGAAGGCTGCATAGATGAAGGATGCCATTGAGACTTTTGCTCTTAGTATAAGGGAGGATTAGGGATGATGTTTTCCCTTGGGGCTATCCTTTTTCCACAGGTCTGACTCCCTGCACTGAGAGCCACCTTGGAGAGCTCTTCTATTACATCCTGCATTGGAAACAAAGAGGAAGTGAAGTCAAATGGAAAGAATAGTAGGTGTAGAGTCAGAGGCACTAGATTTTTTTAATCTTCCATACTATTTATTACTTATGGAAGACTGGATAAGTCACTCATTTGAAGTAGCGTCTGGACCTCTATTTCTTAATCTATAAATTGAGGGATGTATCTGTGAGAAGACAAAGGACAAAGGGTGGTAGTCTTACCTGGACAGACTAGGGCTCTTTCAATTATATGTAATTTTTCAGGGGAGATTTCAGTGGGACTGTAACAATTCCACCTATCATGCTGGGGTGACTCTAGTCTGAATCTTTTCTTCTAACAATCTGAGAATCATAGTGACTCCCAGAAGCATATCTATACACATTCTTTGAAATGTAGGGGATGTAGGTGAAGGGGAAAGGGAAGGGAAATCGCAAATGTAGATCAGTGTGTTGCCAATGTAGTGAATTTAAATCAACCATTCATTCTTTAAATATGGACTGTGACACAGACTAGATTTTGTGACCTTCAAGAAGTCATATGACTTCTCTGGGCTTGGTGTTATTTATGATTTCAATTACTTATTAAATTTTCACAGGGATTTTCCTCCCAAAAGCTCAAAGTGCTGCACCAGTAACTTTTAAATGGACCAAATAATTTTTCATTGAGCATTTATAAATACTCACAGACAGTAAGTCATTAGCAAAGGGAATGAATTGGGGGAATGGTATGGAAATGGAGAGGCATAATAATCAGAGAAAAGAGGTTAGAACGGACCTTAAAAGTCGAACAGTCATTTCCCATGCAAGATTTCTCTCTATAGTGTTCTCATCCAGCCTTTGATTCAATATTTTCAAGGATGAGAAACTTACTGCCTAATGAAGCATCCTGTTCAATGGTGGGGCTATTCTAATTGTTATCAAGTTTTTGCTTATTTCAAGCTGAAATTTGGCTCCCTGTAATGTCAGTCTCACAATGTTCCATAGAGAATCACTGTCTTATTCCCTTGTTGATGTGGTTGATTCAATGATATTCTCCATGTGACTACAATCAGGAGGGCAGGACAATCGATCTGAGGGGCAGGAGAACAGTAGTTAATGCCAAGAATTCTAATGAGGCCAGCTTTTCTTCCTCCTCAGAGACATCCTAAAGCCAGATTTTAAAAACAGAGCTAGACTAGGCATTTAAGTTGATCTTTCTAGACTGGCTCTTGTATTGCAGAGAAGAATGTGCTGGCAGAGTTGACAGAAGTAACAACTAGAAAGCCAGATGAGACCACTGTGTGGGTGGTAAGGGGAAATAGATAGTCTGGTTTTCTGAATGATTTTTCCTGTGTGTCCATGTTTGAAAAATTGCCTTTATTTTTGTACATTGCAGAGTAGGTGCATAATAAATGCTTGCTTAATTAAACTGTGTGTGTCTCTGGGGAGATATGTGCATCTGGCTTTACTTCAAATCATTAGAAGCAGCCTTCATTTAAGGATACACCATTAGGTTGGTTAATGATGATAGGGTAATAAAACAAGCAATACCTGTATTATTGATAACACATTCTGACTCTACTCGTTTTCTTAGAACTGTCTGTTTGAGGAGTCACAGGATTCTTCCTTTACATTGTTTCCTATTGAATCAGCACTCCAGGAATGTCTATACTATTGCCCTCTCAGGGCAGATATTTATCCTGTGTATAATTTGCTTTATATATATTTGTTTGCAAGTTATCTTCCCCATTAGATTGTGAGTTCCTTGAAGGCAGGAATTGTCTTTTGCCTTTTTTGTATCCTGCATGTGCCTGGCACATAATTAATATTGCTTGATTGATTTCCTGTAGGTGGGTTTGGGTTTTTATATAGGTCATTTTGTGGTACACATCTCAGCTTTCATGTGTATTTTCTAAATCTGAGCAGTCTCCAAGGTACCTTGTAGTGTATCCATTTATCTATAGGTTTTGCTTGACCATTACATCAAAGCCTGGGAACTCTACTTCTAGTCTGAATAATTAGCATCTTCAGTTTAGCTTCTTTAATAAAATTTTCATCCCTACTTTCAGAATTTTGACCAACAGTTGAGACAATACAATAAGCAATTAACTAGTTATATCTAGAGGTAATGAACAGTGCCAAGCCACTGATAGTTGAGTCTTATTGAATTACTACTACTGAGTAATATACAGGGGTAGTATCAATGGAATATAGACAGGAGAAAGGCTAATTAGTAAGGTGAGCATATTTAAAAATACATTTTATTAGTCTTCTTTTACCTCATTGTTTTCGCCAGTATCCCGTTCTTTTCCTCTCCTAGATAACCATCCCACAGAACAAATAATAGTTTTAAAAGAAGTAAAAAAGAAGAGAAAAAATCAGCACAATCCATCAACATGTTGAAAAAGTGCAAAAGCAATTGCAATCTGCAACATCTTTGATTTTCTATTTCCTTGAGGAAATAGATTAGGGGGGTCCTCTCATATATTTTCATTTGAGTCATGTTTGATCTTTATAATTTAACTATATTTACTGTTAGGTGTTTTTTTAAATTCTTTTCATTTTTATTATAATCATTGCATTTTTTTATTTGCTTTGTTCTTGGCTCTATTTATCTCACTCTTCATCTATTCGTGTAAATCTTTCTATACTTCTCTGTTTTCATCACACTCATTATTTCTTATAGCACAGTAATGCTCCATTACATTCATGTATTAGTTTCTTTAGTTATTTTCCAAAAGATGAGTTTCTATTTTGTTTTCAATTTTGATATCACAAAGTGTTACTATGAATATTTTGTTTGATGTGGCTACTGTCTTATTATCAATGTTTCCTTGGGATATGAACCTAGGAATGGAACTTCTAGTTCAAGGAATAGGAGCTATTTAGTCACTTTATTTCCTTAATTCCAAATTGCTTCCCCAAATGGTAGTGCCATTTCAGCAATACATTAGTGTAACTATTTTCTCACAACTTCTCTAACACTGATATGAGACCAGTAAATATAATCAAATTATCTCAATGTGGAGTTTTTCAATATGAGTTCTTTGCACAATAAGATTAAGAAGTAAGTTGGTTTTTGGTTGAGAGAAGGACATTGCTGAAATTTGTCTATTTTACAAGAAGCATCTTTGACAAGGACCTGACTTTGTGCCTCTTTATTGGTATACTGACCCACAAGTAAAGATCCATGGGAAATGTATTTCATAGTCTGATATCTTGTAACAGTACTTGATATTATTTCTTCATGGCAAGGGATCACTGATTCCATACAGGTTAGGCTGTGATAAGACTTTCCTGAAATAGCTTTGGATACATTTCTAAAATTACAAAGGATGAATTTTAAAAGGCCTGGAATTAATATTTCTCTTTTGTAATTTTTAAGCATCTGTGACTCCATTGGTCTGACCAATGCTGATAACAGTTCTGTATATCTTCTCATCCTATATAATTAAGTTTTTTTCATAAATCATTCATGGAACATCTATCTGTTGGTCTAGATCAATAGTATCAAAGTCAAAGAGAAATGGGGTGCACTAAACAAATGATATATAAGATCCCTGTAGACTACATATTGACTTGGAAAACCATATATTAACATTATCTATGTTTTGTCATATTTTTACATTTAACATGATTACATGTTAAATATATTTTAATTTTTTTCAGGCTGTTCTCAGGAATATGTTGGGCTGCATGCAGCCTTCAGGCTTTGTATTTTATACCTCTGATCTAGATAATTTAGATCATAGTTCGTTAGAGAAGAAAGACTCTATAGGTAATTTAGTTCAACCCCTTCATTTTAGAGATGAGGAAATTGAAATTTAGCCTGACAGAGTAACTTGTTCAAGGTTATACAATTAATATGTGTCAGAACAGCTGGCCTGATGATGTATGTCTTTAATCCCTGCTTCCAGGAAGGTTGGCAGATTTCTTAGGCAAAAGGGAGGGAACAAATATTTATGAAACACATATTATCTATAATGAATACCATACAGTCATTATAATAAGGATTTACAAATTTTGTTTCATTGGGTCCTCACAAAGCTCTAGGAAAAGCTGCTATTATCTTCATTTTATAGGTGAGGAAAATGAGGCAGATAGAGGTAGCAACTAATTTAGTCGTATAGCTAGTAAGGTTCGAAGGCTGTATTTGAACTCAAATCTTCCTGTTTCTGGGTTTAGCACATTATCTACAGTGCCATCTTGTTGCCTAATCTAAGGATGTCTGGGCTTCAGTGGCCTAGACCAGTCAGGTGATGTCACTAAATTCTGCATTTAAATAGTGAGCACTGGGGATGGGGGTGATAATGATCCTGGTAGATGGGTGTTATCAGATTGCCTTAGGAAGGGGCAAGCTAGTCGAGGGCAAAGCTTCTGAGTAGACCAGTAGTGTGATCTGGCCTCTTGAAATTAGCTCTTGTAGGACTTCTGGCCAAGATGGCAGTGAGGAGGCACAGCTTGAGCTCCGTGTTTTTTTCTTAGAATTTACTTTATGACAAGCCTCAGAATTGATGCTTGACCGGGAAAGAAACCCACAAATAATCACCAACAGAAAACATCCTTGAAATTTGCCAGAAAAGATCTGTGTTTGCTTGGGAGAGGAGACGAACAGACTGGGCTCAGGCTGAGGGCAAGCAGCAAGAATGAGGCAGGCAGCTCACACTGCTCAGACAGAGGGGGGAGGGGGGAAGGGTGCTATCTCTGCTGTTTCTGCAGAACGACCTTTACCCCACTGTGGATATTCCGTCTTGACAGCAAGCCAGGAGCAGCAGAGAAGCTGTAAACATGGGAGGTAAAGAATAAAACCTCGGAAAGCTAGCATCTCTTGGGACCTGGCCACCCCGCCCCCACCCAGAGTGACTCAGCACAGAGCCTCAGAGCAAAGACTCAGCACAGCCATCACTGTCCTGCTAGTACCTCGCTCCTGTCTCCTGCAGTCTGTAGAGAAAGCCCGGTAACACCATCCAGCCCCATCCCCCCAAAAACAGAGTAATTGTTTCTCTTGTCAATTTGTTTTCTTTGACTCCCGGGCTGACAAAATGAACAAAAAATTTAAAAGGGTTCTAACCATTGACAGCTTGTGTATGGAGAGAGAGCACACTTCAAACCCTGAGGAGACTAAAACAAACTGTCTCCAGAGGAATCCCCTAAGAGGGATATGATCTGCTCCTCAATACACAAGACTCTCATAGAGGAAATCAAAAAGGCTCTCACAAGAGAGCTAGAAGAGAAAAGGGAAAAGGAAAGGAAAGCTTGGCAAGACAGTCTGGAGAATTCATCCCAGGCATTTAAAGACAGAGTGGATAAAGAAAACAAATCATTGAGAAATAAAATTAGTGAGTTGGAGGAGCCACAATAAGGATAACCCAGGATCTAGCAGCGTCCACATTAAAGGAACAAAGGGCCTGGAATATGATATTCCAAAAGGCTAAGGAACTTGATATGCAGCCAAAAATAACTTGCCCAGCAAAAATGAGCATATTTTTCAGGGAAGAAGATGGACATTTAACGAAATAAATGAATTCCATCTATTCTTGATGAAAAAAACAGATCTACACAAAAAGTTTAGTCTTCAAATACAGAACTCAAGAGATTTCTAAAAAGGTAAAAAGAAATCTTGAGAACTATATTTCTGCCATAAAGATATACAAACAACACATGTATAATTTGTCCTAGAAACTACAGGTAGAAAGGAAAGGAAATTATATCATAAAAAAGGGTAAAGTGGTGGTACTACATCTAATGAAGAGGCAAAGGTAACCTATTATATCTGAGAGAAAGAAAGGAGGGGGATGAACATAGTGTGTATCAATAGACATATTCAATTTATGGTGAAACTTCTTCCACTTCATTGAAAAGTGGGAGGGAAGGAGTAAGCTAAGGGGAAGGGAATACAGAAATTGTGAGGAAAAGGGGTTAAAGTGTGGGAGGGATACTAAAAAAGGAGGGCTGTGAAAAGCAAGTAGTGCTCACAAGTTTAATACTGGGGAGGGGGATAAGAGGGAAGGAAAGGAGAAAAGCATAAGCAGGGTCTACCAGGATGGCGAGCATAGAATTAGTCATTCTAACCATAAATGTGAATGGGGTAAACTCCCCCATGAAGAGGAAGCAGTTAGCAGACTGGATTAAAGGCCAGAATCACACCTGAAACAGGGTGATACATTCAGAATAAAGGAAAAAGGGTGGAGCAGAGTCTATTATGCTTCAGGTGAAGCCAAAAAAGCAGGGGTAGCCATCCTCATCTCAGATCAAGCAAAAACAAAAATTGATCTAATTAAAAGAGATAAGGAAGGGCATTATATCCTGCTAAAGGGTAGCATAGATAATAAAGCAGTATCAATATTAAACATATACGCACCAAGTGGTGCAGCATCTAAATTCTTAAAAGAGAAATTAGGAGAGCTGCAAAAAGATATAAACAGCAAAACTATAATAGTGGGAGATCTCAACCTTGCACTCTCAGAATTAAATAAATCAAACCACAAAAGAAAAAAGAAAGAAGTCAAAGAGGTAAATAGAATACTAGAAAAGTTTGATGTGATAGATCTTTGGCAAAAGCTAAATGGAGACAGATAAGGATGTACACTTTCTTCTCAGCAGTCTCATGGAACCTATACAAAAATTGATCATATACTAGGACATAAAAACCTCAAAATCAAATGCAATAAGGCAGAAGTAGTAAATGCATCCTTTTTAGACCACAATGTAATGAAAATTACATTCAATAAAAAGCCAGGGGAAAATAGACCAAAAAATAATTGGAAACTAAATAATCTCATACTAAGAATGACTGAGTGAAACAGCAAATCATAGACATAATTAATAACTTCACCCAAGAAAATGACAATAATGAGACATCATACCAAAACGTGTGGGATACAGCCAGAGCAGTAATAAAGGGAATTTTTATATCTCTAGAGGCCTACTTGCATAAAATAGAGAAAAAAGAAGGTCAACAAATTGGGCTTACAACCAAAAATGCTAGAAAAGGAACAAATTAAAAACCCCCAGACAAACGCAAAACTTGAAATTCTAAAAATAAAAAGTGAGATTAATAAATTTGAAAGTAAAAAAAAAAAACAAAACTATTGAATTAATAAATAAAACTAAGAGTTGGTTCTATGAAAAAACCAACAACATAGACAAACCCTTAGTGAATCTGATTAAAAAAAAGGAAAGAGGAAAAGCAAATTGTTAGTCTTAAAAATGAAAAGGAAGAACTCACCACTAATGAAGAGGAAATTAGAACAATAGTTAGGAGCTACTTTGCTCAACTGTATGCCAATAAATTTGATAACTTAAATGAAATGGAAGAATACCTTCAAAAATATAGCTTGCCCAGATTAACAGAGGAAGAATTAAATAGTCTAAAAAGTCCCATTTCAAAAAAAGAAATAGAACAAGCTATTAACCAACTCCCTAAGAAAAAATCCCCAGGACCAGATGGATTTACATGTGAATTATACCAAACATTTAAAGAAAAACTAACTCCAATGCTATATAAACTATTTGAAAAAATACCAAATTCCTTTTATGACACAGACATGGTACTGATACCTAAACCAGGTAGGCTGAAAACAGAGAAAGAAAATTATAGACTAATCTCCCTAATTGATGCTAAAATCTTAAATAAAATATTAGCAAAAAGACTACAGAAAATCATGCCCAGGATAATACACTATGACCAAGTGAGATTTATACCAGGAATTTAGGGCTGGTTCAATATTAGGAAAATTATTAGCATAATCGACTATATCAATAACCAAATTAACAAAAACCATATGATCATCTCAATAGATGCAGAAAAAGCATTTGATAAAATCCAATATCCATTCCTACTAAAAACACTTGAGAATATAGGAATAAATGGACTATTCCTTAAAATAATGAGCATATATTTAAAACCTTTAGTAAACATCATATGTAATGGCGATAAACTGGAATCTTTCCCAGCAAGATCAGGAATGAAACAAGGTTGCCCACTATCACCATTACTATTCAATATTGTACTAGAAATGCTAGCCTTGGCAATAAGAGCCAAGAAAGAGATTCAAGGAATTAGAGTAGGTAATGAGGAAATCAAACTATCACTTTTTGCAGATGATATGATGGCATACTTAGAGAACCCCAAAGATTCTGCTAAAAAACTATTAGAAATAATTCAGAACTTTAGCAAAGTTGCAGGATACAAAATAAATCCACATAAATCCTCAGCATTTTTATACATTACCAACACAATCCAACAGCAAGAGATACAAAGAGAAATTCCATTCAAAATAACTGTCGAGAGTATAAAATATTTGGGAATCCATCTACCAAAGGAAAGTCAGGAATTATATGAGCAAAATTACAAAACACTTGCCACAAAAATAAAGTCAGATTTAAGTAATTGGAAAGACATTAAGTGCTCTTGGATAGGGCAAGCAAATATAATCAAGATGACAGTACTCCCTAAGCTAATCTATTTATTTAGTGCTATGCCAATCAGACTCTCAAGAAGCTATTTTAATGATCTAGAAAAAATAACAACAAAATTCATATGGAAAGAATTAATGAAAAAAAAATCAAACGAAGGTGACCTAGCTGTACCTGATCTAAAACTATTATAAAGCAACAGTCACCAAAACCATTTGGTATTGGCTAAGAAATAGACTAGTTGATCAGTGGAATAGGTTAGGTTCACAGGACAAGATAGTGAATAAAAATAGCAATCTAGTGTTTGACAAACCCAAAGATCCCAACTTTTGGGATAAGAATTCATTATTTGACAAAAATTGCTGGGAAAACTGGAACTTAGTATGGCAGAATTTAGGCATGGACCCACATTTAACACCACATACTAAGATAAGATCAAAATGGGTCCATGATTTAGGCATAAAGAACGAAATCATAAATAAATTGGAGGAACATGGGATGATTTACCTCTCGGACTTGTGGAGGAGGAAGGAATTTGTGACCAAAGGAGAACTAGAGATCATTATTGATCACAAAATAGAAAATTTTGATTACATCAAATTAAAAAGCTTTTATAAAAACAAAACTAATGCAAACAAGATTAGAAGGGAAGTAACAAACTGGGAAAACAGTTTTACAGTTAAAGGTTCTGATAAAGGCCTCATCTCCAAAATATACAGAAAATTGACTCTAATTTATAAGAAATCAAGCCATTCTTCAATTGATAAATGGTCAAAGGATATGAACAGACAATTTTCAGATGATGAAATTGAAACTATTTCCACTCATATGAAAGAGTGTTCCAAATCACTATTGATCAGAGAAATACAAATTAAGACAACTCTGAGATACCACTAAAAACCTGTCAGATTGGCTAAGATGACAGGAACAAATAATGATGAATGTTGGAGGGGATGTGGGAAAACTAGGACACTGATGCATTGTTGGCAGAGTTGTGAAAGAATTCAACCATTCTGGAGAGCAATCTGGAATTATGCCCCAAAAGTTATCAAACTGTGCATACCCTTTAATCCAGCAGTGCTATTACTGGACTTATATCCCAAGGAAATACTAAAGAAGGAAAGGGACCTGTATGTGCCAAAATGTTTGTGGCAGCCCTTTTTTTAGTGGCTAGAAACTGGAAAATGAATGCATGTCCATCAATTGGAGAATGGTTGGGTAAATTATGGTATATGAATGTTATGGAATATTATTGTTCTGTAAGAAAATGACCAGCAGGATGAATACAGAGAGGCTTGGAGAGACTTACATCAACTGATGCTGAGTGAAATGAGCAGAACCAGTAGATCATTATACACTTCAACAACAATACTGTATGAGGATGTATTCTGATGGAAGTGGATATCTTCAACATAGAGAAGAGCTAATCTAGTTCTAATTGATCAATGATGGACAGAATCAGCTACACCCAGAGAGGAAACACTGGGAAATGAGTGTAAACTGTGAGCATTTTTTTGTTTTTCTCCCCAGGTTATTTTTACCTTCCAAATACAATTCTTCCTTTGCAACAACAACAAAAATTCTGTTCTGCATATATATTGTATCTAGGATATACTATAACATATTTAATATGTATGGGAATGCCTGCCATCTAGGGGAGGGGGTGGAGGGAAGGAGGGGAAAATTTGGAACAGAAGGGAGTACAAGGGATAATGTAAAAAATTACCTATGCATATGTAATGTCAAAAAATGTTATAATTATAAAATAAACTAAAAAAAAAAAAAAGAAATTAGCTCTTGTATTACCATCCTAGGTAAGATGGGAATAGGGAGTAGTCTTAATAAATAAAACTCAAATTAAATGAAAATGAAATTGACTTATTAGCCAGGTGATGGATTTCAAAGTTGCTGGTATTTTTACTATGACACAATTTCTCATTAGTAAATTCCTTTCATTGCTAGAATACTAAAATTCCTTGACTTCTCTGTAGGATTTTTTATTATTGTTGATCCTCTGAGATATCAGATTTTTTTTAATTGTGCAAATGGGAGCCTCTGCTCTTCAATTTTTTCTCTTGTATTACTAGTAGAATTGAAAATATTCAATTAAAGATAGCACTTATTATGTACTTGCTAGTGTGGGACCCTATGAAAAGTGGAGGGAATATAAAAGTGCATGTGACATAGATAATGTCCCCGGAGTTTTAAGGAATTTAAGAATATATTCAGATACTCATAGAATGTGAGAGCTGGAAGGTCATCCAGAGATCATGAATTTATACTATATTTCTTTGAAAGCATTTAGATAGGTCTTATTTTTTTAGAAGAGGAAAATTCGGTAAAATTATTAGTTCAATGTCATATAATAAATAAGGTACAAGGATGAGGTTTAAATCCAGGGGATCTGTGTTCAAGCCTTGATTTTCCTATTTATTGCCTATGCAACCATGGAAAAGATACTTTCCCTCATAGTATCCTAGATTTGTAAAATGTTACTTAGATCAGATGATTTTAAGTCTCTTTTAGCTCAAAATTCTTTCAGGCTAAACTTCCTAGTCCATTTTTCTTTTGATTGAATCACACAGCCTTTCTGTTGGGTAGCACAAAAGCCCATATCATACAAAACTGAGTTCACAAGAAGATAGCTTTCTTTTATAAATTATTTCAGAAAGCCAGAAATTCTTAAGTTAACTTATGTCAGAATTTCTTAACTTGGTGTTAGTGAACTTGTTTTTTAAAATACAGTAACTACTTCAACTAATTGGTTTTCTTTATAATCCTATGAATTTTATTTTATGTAATAAAAACATGATTCATAAAAGAGATACATAAGCTTCACCAAGTGTCCATGATCCCAAAACGCTTAAGGACTCCTGCCTTAGATGGCATTGGGTATCCTTTCTGCAGAGGAAAATATCTCAGCTGCTTAGTGACTAACTTACTTTTTCATCTACTTTTCTAATGTGAATAATTAGAAAATTGTTGTTCAAATTACTTGGGAACCTCTCCATGCATTTGTATCCATGGAGACCAACATCATCTCTGCTCCCCTCTTCCTATCTCTGGTACTATAGCATGAAAAGTTCACGTTTAGTAATGAAAACACTGATAACTTACACCTAATGGTTCTTTTTAATTGGGATAACTTCATTGGCTGGAGGGAGGCAGAGCAGAATGAATCCTTGCCACTTCATTCCATTGAGGGAAATAGTGAAGATAGAAAAAGATAGAAAAAGAGAGAGAGAGAGAGAGAGAGAGAGAGAGAGAGAGAGAGAGAGAGAGAGAGAGAGAGAGAGAGAGAGAGAGAGAGAGAGAGGAGGAGAGGGAGGAAGAAAGAAAGAAAGAAAGAAAGAAAGAAAGAAAGAAAGAAAGAAAGAAAGAAAGAAAGAAAGAAAGAAAGAAAGAAAGAAAGAAAGAAAGAAAGAAAGAAAGAAAGAAAGAAAGAAAGAAAGAAAGAAAGAAAGAAAGAAAGAAAGAAAGAAAGAAAGAAAAAGAATAAAGGAAATAAGCAAAGAAAGAGAGAGAGATAAAGGAAGGAAGGAAGGAAGGAAGGAAGGAAGGAAGGAAGGAAGGAAGGAAGGAAGGAAGGAAGGAAGGAAGGAAGGAAGGAAGGAAGGAAGGAAGGAAGGAAGGAAGGAAGGCCAAACAAAGTCAGTAGAACCATGACTATTTCCTATGTCAGTCCTCTATCTGGGGCCACTTTCCCATCTTCTGTTTTTTTCATGTTTCTGGAGTTTTAGTGCTTTAAAAAAATTTGTAAAGTAAAATTGTGAGGAACAGCGAACAAAACAAAAACATAAAGATCAGTAACTTACTTTGAAAACATAGTCCTGGGCCCTGCTGGGTGAGTAATCTATTTCTTGCAATCTGGGAGGGGCAGAAATCTATTAAGGTCACCTCAAGAACAATGATCATGAAACTCCAAGACACACAAATATTATTGCATTTGGCTGTACTTATTTTTTTTAAATCTTTTTCATGTTTAAATTTAAAGAAATAGCAGAAGTTTTGGGTCAGACTGATTTCATCCAGTCCACTGGGCTTTCTTTCTGAACATGTAGACTTTGAATGACATAGCTCTTGAAAATTAAACATAAACCTCTTTGGTTTAACTCATTCTATATCTACCATCCATGATTTTATATAAACTCTTCTTGAACCTATTTATATTTTCATCTTGTATTAGCTCTTTGGACCTCAGTTTTTTCTCCTAGAATGTGTCAGATTCAGTGATACAGATTCAATGATTCTTTCAACTCTTATATTTTATAATCTGATCCTTTAGGGTTTTCTAGTGTCAGTAGCAAATTTCTAACTTCCATATAAAGAAATATTTCCTTATCAACCCAATGAAAATATTTCCTTCAGCATGCAAGGGATCCTCCTCATTTTAGTCTCTTGGAATTTAGAGAATAAGTTGATATTTCTTACACAACAGGACACCCTGAAAGAGAGATGGGAGACTGTTTATTTCACTCTGATGGAATTAGCATCAACAACATCCCAACTCCACTTCACCAGAGGCCACATCTGTCTATGTTCAGGAGATCTTGAATCCTGGAATCTAGAACTCTGAACCTAAGAGCCTTAGAAATAGCAGTGATCTGAAGACCAATATGGCTTCTAGTATGGACCATCAAGAAAGAAATCACTAAAAACAAGGGGCCCACCTTTCTTGCTACTATCAATATCTATGGTTGATTGACTGCCAACAATGGACAGATAAGCCTAAGAACCCTAAAAGTGACAGCACACCCCAGACCACTGGTCCTGTTTCCAGTCCATTACCTGCATTCATCATCCTTGGAGCAATCCCTGGGGAAACAGGGCCTGACAATTGCTTCTGAGGGCTGCAGTAATAGTCATAGAAGACTCAGAAAAATATATTTTTCTTTTTCAAAGTTCTTGGAAATGTTAAATCATTCAGCATCAGAAACATATGATTTTTATTAGTACAAATGACATTAAAGAAGAGAAATTATCATCTTATTTATAGATGTTTCTTAAGCATAATGGGATTCTTCTATTTGACTTGCTGCTGAAACCTACCATATGTGTTGTCCCTATTGGAACATGAGCATCTTGAAAGCAAGGACAAAACTTAGTTTCCTACTTCCTCCAAGCTTTGCACAATAATCTGCACTTAGTAAGCATTTAATGAATATTTTTCATTCGTTCATTAATTTATTCGATCATTAATGTTAACTTTATCTATCCCTTTATGTTTCTCTCAGAGACTATGCTCAAATCTCCCCTCATCAAGTTATTAGAATTTGAACTAGAACAGATCTTGGTTTTCATTTATTTCAATCCTTTGTTTTGCTGATTAGGAAACTGAATCACAAAGAATTTAAATGCTTTTGTTCATGGTCAGGTAAGAAGTAAAATATTGGATTCAAAACCAGATACTTTGACTTTATCCTTTTTTTCAATGTCTATATCTTTCAGATGTGTCTGGAAGAAATAGGGGCAAACATTTTATTTGTACTACATTCAATGAGATGACTTATGAGATGAGATTTATGAGATAATTCTTCAATCAGGAAAATGATTCTTTAAAACATTTCTATAAGGAACTTGAAATTTCACCTGACAATTCAGAAATAAATGACTCTGCTCTATCATGGTGAAAACAAAATTAAATATAAGTAGTAGGATTATAAAATTATCCAAACTGCTATAGAAAATTCTTTTCACAATACTATGCCCACCATTTTGTCCATGTCAAATAACAGCCTTTAAAATATCAAAACTGGGGGGGAAAGCTATGTTATACTACAGATATCAACATGAAAAATAAAAATAACAAATGTTTGTGTTGCATTTCTTAAATATTTCATGCAATTTAAAAGTATTGTCCATTTTGATGCTGAGTTCCCTGAGGCTGGAATTAACATGTAAAATAAATAATGCATCTATTATTCATCTAGTCTAGCATTCTACCTCTTGACAACTAATACCTGTGGATTTAGGAAAGCATCAAATCTGAACTGCAATGGACAATAAAATTTAGGTGTAAATTGTGAAGTCTGGGCTAGCTCCCTGGAGGGACTCTGGGTCAGCCAGAGTCAGGATAAGTAAAAGTCCTTAGTCTTTAGGGGGAGAAGTGAAAGAAGCAGGCAAACTGCCATGAGGCTTGCCAATGATCTATCCTGGATTCTTGAATCCAAATTCACCAACTTCTCTCCTACTCATCCTGCTGCAAAGTGACTCTCTCCTCCTTCTCTAATCCTTGCCTCTGCTTATCTTAACACCAAACATTCAGTAAGCACCTAACTATGAGAAGAGCCATTTATCCAAAACATAGGCTAATAGACTCATTATCTCACATGGAATAGGTAATTAGCCTTAAGTGCTCAAGCATACCTTTTTCAGAGTTTTAGCCCTTTATGTCTCCCACTTTCTTTTGTTTTAGAACACAGATGTCTTCTTGATAAAGGACTACTGTGGATGCCTCTTTGGGAGCAAAAACTGATATTTCCAAGGGTTTTTGAGCGACTCTTTCAACTACATTGGATAAAGCCAGTTCAACTTCTCTCAAAGCCTCTTGCGCTTCTTTTGTAAGTTGACGTGGTGAGTTTAAAGCATTGTCTCCCCTTAAAATGTCATATAATGGTTGCAATTGACAGGTAGTCAAGCCAAACACTGGACACATCCATTGGATATCTCCTATAATTTCTGAAAGTCATTTAAGGTGTTTAGCTTCTCTGTTCTTAAGGAAAGTTTTTGTACTGTAAGCACCTTAAGGTATACTTCATGTCCTAAATATTGAAAAAGAACATGTCCTTGAATTTTTTTGTGGAGCTATATGCAACTTTTAGTTCCTTAGTATTTCTATGATCTTTTGTAAATATGCTTCTAACATTTGTTCCTCAGGTGCACATCCCAATATATCATCCATGTAATGTAATAACATTACTTTTGGAAATGCTTTTCTTACTGGAGGAAGAGCAGCAGCAACATACATTTGACACATAGTAGGGCTATTTTTCATTCCCTGTGGCAACACTGTCCATTCATTTTTTTAATAAGTTACTAAGTTAACACTGGGCACTGAAAAGGCAAATCTTTTCATATCCTCTTTATCGAGAGGGATAGAATAGAAACAATCCTTAATATCTATAACCCAAAGAGGCCATTCTCTAGGCAATTGAGTAGGAGATGGAAGTTCAGGCTTAAGAGTTCCCGTGGTTTCCATCTGTTCATTTACCTATATTAAATCAGTCAACATCCTCCATTTTCCAGATTTCCTTCTTACAACAAATACTGGGGAATTGCAAGGACTTAGAAAAGGTTGTAAGTGTCCTTGGTCAAGTTGCTCCTATACTATATCTAATAAGGCCTGAATTTTATCGCTACCTAAGGGCCACTGTTCTATCCACACTGGTGTATCAGTTTTCTATTGAATAGGAACAGGTGAGAGTGTTGGCAGGCCTTCAACAGTAGCCCTGCCTGAAAAATCAAAGTACTCATTTTTAATCCTAATTGTTGTAAAATGTCCCTTTCCCATAGATTGATGGGGATTTTTTAACTATAAAAGGAGTAAAAACTCCTGTTTCATTTTCAAATGTCCATCTCAAAGGGGTAGCACTAACTTCACAGCTGCTATTGATCCTCCTACACCAGACATGTAGGTGTCTGCCTTAATCTTTGGCCAGTGACTGGGCCAGTTGGCACCTCTAATGACTGCATGATCTGCATCTATGTCTACCAGTCCTTCTAATGGTATGCTATTTATATAGATAGTGAGCATAGGACGGTAGCTGTAACTGCTGCAGTCCAGAATATTTCTGTATTCTGTTGCTTGGAGTCAGAATCTGGGCAACTATCACCAGATTGCCTATTAGGAGTCTGTATCAGTAAACTTGATGCTACTACTTCTCCTGGTTGATAAGACATACATTGTCTACCTGTATTAATGACTGGGATATTATCTCCATATTTCCTAGTTTCCCACATCAGTGTATGGATGGACATTGTTTTGTAAGTACTCTCAAGAGGTCAAGTGGTCAAGCCTACTGTGCCTGGAAGCAAGGGATCCCTAGGCTGGAGAGGAACAGATTTCACTTTTCCAGGGGGTATCTCAGTAGTCCCAGCTGCATGCAACTCTATCTCTCCAATTGTAATTGCTTTCTCCCATCAGGTTGCTTCGTGGCTGATTGATTATGTAATCCCTTTCTTCTATCAGATTGCTTCTTGGCTGATTGGTCATGACTGAGTACTGAACTTCTAAAGACTCTCTGGGTATAGCAACAGCTGCCATCAAGCCCCAAGTATTTTTTGTTTTGGGCTCTGGGGCTTGGCCCCCTATTCCGTTTTGCTGAATCAGTCTACATTCTGATATCCAATGGAAGCCTCTGTTGCATTTTGGACATGGGGTTTGGGGTCTTGTTCTCCCACCCTGTTTTCTCACTCTGTCTCTATGCCAACATTGAGTTTTCAGATGCCCTACTTTACCACATTGAAAGCATTGATGTGTCTCTCTGGAAGTCCCTTGCCAAAAGAGACCCAGTCTTCCCATGTTTGGATTTTGGGAAGTCTGCACCACAGCCTTAGTATAAAGGGTATTTGTGCCCACTGTGGCACAGCATCTTATGATCTCCTCTAAAGGAGCATTCTTATGTAGTCCTAGTATAATTCTTTTACAAGCTTCATTAGCATTTTCTTTAGCAAGTTGCTTTATCATAATTTCTATTGCTGCATTTTCACTAATAGTTTGTATGACAGCTATCTGCAGACATCCCACAAAATCAGGAAAGGGTTCATTTGGCCCTTGTGCAATTTTTGTGAAGGCCTCTCCTCTGTCCTGTTTTCCTGGGAGAAAACCCCATGTTTTGACAGCAGCAGAAGCAATTTGCTCATATGCTGCTATGGGGTAATTAATCTGTGCTGAAGTGTCTGCATAAGAACCTACACTTGTGACCTGTGTTGGTTACAGGTAATTGGAGTATTAACTTGTAGGCTTGTATCCTACAGAGCTCACTATATTCAGAAAGCCCCAACAAGTTTTGTCCAGGTTCTATGCATATCCTTGCTATAGATTTCCAGTCACTAGGGGTTTAAATTTCATAAGCCAATTTCTGTAATGACATCTTGACATAAGATGATGTATCCCCATAAAGAGTGCAAGCCTTTTTCAGATCTTTGATAATTTTTAGATTAAAAGGAGTGCATCTAAAATAAGTAAAAGCCTTTGGTCTTTAGGGGGAGAAGTGAAAGAAGCAGGCAAACTGCCATGAGGCTTGCCAATGATGTATCCTGGATTCTCTAGTCCAAAGTCACCAACTTCTCTCCTCCTCATCCTGCCACAAAGTGATTCTCTTGCCCCTCTCTCATCCCACCCTCAAATTCTTATCTCTGCTTTATCTTAACACCAAACATTCTGTAAGCACTAAATAGTAAGAAGAGTCATTTATCCAAAACACATACTGATAGAGTCATTATCTCACATTGAATAGGTAATTAGCCTTAAATGCTCATCTGTCTGATGCAAGCACACCTTTTTCAGAGTTTCAGCCCTTTACAGTATATGATGATACTTCAATTTAAAATTATTTAGAAAATTATTTCTAAACAAACTCAACTTGGAAAGTTGACGTTGGCACTCTCAAGTGTTGAAGAGTAGGAGACATGGTTTACTAAGGTAAAGGCAAATCTCAGGTGTCTTGTTTACCTGGGAATGTAGGTGGTCCTATCCAGGCCATATCTATATTTGGATTCCACTATACTGGTCAGGAGCAATTTAGAACAGAGATTCTTAACTTTTTTGTGTCATGGACCTTTTTGGCAGTCTGGTGAAGTTGATACTACTCAGAATAATATTTTTAAATACATAAAATATATAGAATTTTAAAAGAAACCAATTATACTGAAAAAAAAAAAAAAACAGCTATCAAAACATTTTTTTTCAGAAAGGTCTTAGTCCTCAAGTTAAGAACTACTGATTTAGACTTCATAGATCATGTGAGAAGCAGTGTGAATAATGTTTAGACATGAAGTCAGGAAAAGTTTTAAAGTCTACTTCTACAAAGTCTTCTAGCTATACAATCATTCTGAGCAGTAGATTTCTCATAATACTACCTGTAGAGTCTAAAACTAAGAATGCCTGTAATATCTAATAATAAAAATAATTCTTATAATTTTTAATAATGATAATACCTGCATTATCTAATAAAATATTACTACTAGTAATACCCATTTTGCTGTTTTTCTTCTCTATTTTCTACCTTATGCAATAAAGAGAAAAGAAAAAAATTACAAAAGGAGACATCATCTGACTAGATAAATTGATTGATAGATATATAGAAACATGGAGAGATACAAAGAAGTATAAAATATCCCTGCTGTCTTGGAACTTTGAGTTTAATAGGGCTGATAACTTATGTATGGAAATAATTATAAGACAGAAATCATACATGAATGACTAAAAAGTGCAGAGATAATTCTTCATTTTAGAGTTCAGAGGAGGAAGAGATGGCTTTCAGAGGGAAGAATAAGATGAGGTCAAAGTGAGTCAGAAGGTATATATTTCATATTATAAAAGAAATAACAAAAAAGCCTTGCCATCATTGAGAAGCTAATAGTTGTGATTATTGACTAGTATGAATTTATGTAGCAGGTGGTTAAGTTGGAATATTTGTGTGGAACTAAGTATGTATTTGTGTCACTTTTGATATCATGTGCTCTAGCCCCTTGCTAAAAAACTCTAGAATCAAAGATTATTCATTTTTCTTTTGGGCCTCATGACTGAATTGGAGGGAGGGGAAAAAAAAAGGAAAGGAGGAAAGAAGAATCAAGGAGTTAAGAATAGCTCTCTATTTGGCTAAGGTCTCCAACCCTCTTTGTTTTCCTCCCTTTTGAAGGTTTGACTTGGCATTCATCCAGTTCTTCCTTAGGCTTTCTGATTGCAATGAAGAGGAGATTTTTCTTCCTTTTGTTTCCATATCAGAGACTGTGGAGCCTCCACCTACAATGGTAAATATATGTTTGCTTACATGAGCCTGAGACTAAATTGAAATTATTAGCTGCATTTCTTTCCTTGAGCAAAGGTGACCAAAAAGTGATTCGGAAATGGGCATTTCTACCCTTGGTGGCTATTCCATGAATTTGAGAGGTCTAGCATTTTTGAATACTGAAAACAACAGGAAATGCTTTCTGTAACCTGCTCTTGGACAAGGCTGCTTCAAGGAGGATGAGTCAGTATACTTGATGACTAGGTTATTTAGACCTTGAGCTGTTGACCAGATACTGGAGAGAAAAGTGAAATTTGTTCTTTGATTCCACAGGTTTACCAGTAATCTTTTTCTACAAAGAATATATGAGATGTTAAGTTTCTTGTGAATATTTGCTAAAATGACTATAGCTAATAAAATGTGTAACTTTTTTCTCCTAGTAATTTATCTAGTTGTTTTGAGAAAGGAACTATATTAGATTTTTTTTTCTTTTCAAGTACCAAAATTTGTTTTTGCATTTCAATGAATTCAAGTAAGAGGAATTCAGTGTCTTTTTACTGACTTATTATATTATTTTAGTTATTCTACTGGTTCTGCTTATTTTCACTGTTTTCATCATCTAAATACTTGATTTTTCTGAATTCCTCATTTTAGTATTTCTAGCTACACAGTAATATACCATTATGTTTACATTTTTTTCCAAATATACATTCTCTATTTGAGGACCTGAATTTTTTTTCTTATTATTTGTGTATATTTTCCCATATCTCTTTCAACATGTACTGTTCTCATCTTTTGTTATCTTTGCTAATTTATGTGATAAGAAATGAAACCCAAGTTGTTTTAATATGTGTTTATATCACTATTTAATGACATAGCATGTTATCATGGAGATATTGACAATTTGCAAAAGAAAAAAAAATTTATTTTCATTATCCATCCATTTGGGAATGGTTCTTGGTGTTGTGTATATTTATGTCAATTTCTTGTATGTTTTGGATATGGGATTTTTTTGAGTAACATTTTTCACTTTGAACTAGGCCTCTGATTTTAGTGTTATCAGGAATTCCTGGTGAAGAAACTGAGTTACTGAGAATCTAAATGACTTGCTTCTAATTATACGGCTATTAGATGTCAGAGTCTAATCCCAGGTACTTTTGACTCTATTCTATGATAGCCCTCTCAATAATAATAGAAATAAATATTTTTACACTTCATTCTTTCTTTTTGAAATATTTCAAAATTTATTTTATTCATGCAAAAGCCTTCTTATTTAATATGCTCAACATTAATTTATTAAAATTCTGAGGCTGGTCCAGTGCTTAAGAATTCCTTTTAGCCAGATTTTTTTTTAAAAATTGGCCAGTATTGTTCTCTTCTATCTTTAAAGGATATGACCATTTATATTTAGCTTGAATAGGGTACTATATGGTAAAGCAGCTAGAAGTGCAGTGGATAGAGAATTGGGTCTGAAATCAGAGAGATTCATCTTGATTTTAAATCTGGCCTCAGGCATTTACTAACTGTGAGAGTCTGGACAAGTCACTTAACCCTGTTCATGTTCATTTCTTTATCTAAAAAAGGATCTGGAAAAGGAATCACCAAACCACTCTAGTGTCTTTGCTAAGAAGATTCAATAGTGTAAAGGGCTAGAACTGAGCAATGCACTTGGATGATGAAGCACGTGAGACTAATTGCCAATTGGACGGTTCCCTATTAACTTGTTTAAGGTTGACCCTCCCCAGCTGTTCTGTGCTGACTTGATTGGTGAGACAAAGAGAGGGAAGTGACTTGTGTGGGAGGAGCAAGAGAAACTTGGGGGGTGGAACTCACGCTCACTTGCACTCGTGACCTGGCGTTGGAGGCGGTAAAGATCTAGAATAAAGACGTTTAGTGATCCTGACTCTTGCTGATTTCTGGAAAGATAGAGTTCCAGCATTTGGCGTCCAACGTGTGGCTGGTACCCTACTTCCACCGAAGTCCCCCTGTGACCAGGAGATTAGGTGAGTATTCTAATAGAAATAAGGAACTTACCTTGTTAAGGACTAAATCAGCAATCTCTAGTAACTGAGATGGGGCAGATGTTGGGTAAATCCTGGGCCTCAGCTGACCCTGCTCCAACCCCAGCCCCTGCCTCATCTAGCAATGCTATAGAGGATATAATTAAGATAATTGATGAGAAAAGTTTACTTGTTCCCATCCCACAAATGAATAACCTCTTACACTCATTGATTCGCACGTCCCCTTGGTTCTTAAATGAAGAAAAACTATGTATAGATAAATGGAAGCTAGTGGGACTTGAAATGAAAGAATTTTACTCAAAAAATGGGAATTGTCAAATTTTCCCAGAGGTATTTTACCTATACAACTTGATTCTATTAGACTTAAGCTATCAAGAAGAGTTTAGAAGAAGGAAGAGTTCTAAAAAGGCTCAGAGAAGGAAGCATGAGGAACAAAAGATAGAAGATAGGCAAACTCAGGACATTGCCAGAGGGCAAGGGGATTTGAATGAGGAATCTGAGGGTGTAGACTCTGATTGTCCTGAAGAAATTTCAACCCCACCTAGAGAGCAGATTATTGATCAGCCCACATCCACTCCACCTTCAGGGACGGAGGGAGGAGGAGTAGTGGGAGGGGCGGTGACCTCATCAGCGCCCCCCCCTCCTCCCACACAGAGCCCCCCCTCCCAACAACTGCCCACTCCTGTAACTAGATTAGAAAGAGGGCTTATTGAAGCAATTGAAAATGGAAAAGAAGTAGATAATGATTTCAAACTTCAAATTTTTCCCGTGATTCAACAGCGTAATTCTGCAGGTCAAGAGAGTAGAAGATATGCTCCTTTTAATATGGATGTCCTTAAAAACCTGAAAAAATCTTGCACTGTCTTTGGGGCTACATCAGATTATGTTAAAATGTTAATACACAATTTGGCTTATGAAACCTTAACCCCTAGTGACTGGAAAGTCATTGCAAAAGTGTGCTTAGAACCTGGACAAAATTTGTTGTGGCTTTCTGAATTTACTGAGCTCTGTAGAATTCAAGCCCAACAAAATAGTCAAAATGCAGCTAATACTTCCATCACCTATGACCTACTAATGGGTATAGGTTCTTATGCAGACGCTTTGGTACAGATTAATTACTCCATAACAGCATTTGAGCAAATTTCTGCTGCTGCTATCAAGGCATGGGCTTCTCTCCCCAGTAAAAACTACAAGGGTGAGACCTACACAAAAATTGTACAGGGACCAAATGAACCTTTTGCTGATTTTGTGGCACGTTTGCAGACAGCTGTCATACAGGCAAATGGTGAAAATGAAGTAACAGACACTTTGGTGAGGCAACTTGCTAGAGACAATGCCAATGAGGTTTGTAGAAGGATTATACTAGGACTACGTAAGGATGCTCCTTTAGAGGAGATCATAAGACGCTGTGCCGCAATGGGCACAAATACCTTTTATAGCCAGGCTATGGTGCAGACTTCCCAAGATCCCAACATGGGGAGACAGGATCCCTTTTGGCAAGGGGTTTCCCGAGAGACTCGTCAATGCTTTCAATGCGGTAAAGTAGGCCATTTGAAAGCTCAATGTTGGCACAGAGACAGAGTGAGAAGACAGGCTGGGAGAACAAGACCCAAAACCCCATGTCCAAAATGCAACAGAGGACTCCATTGGGCCTCAGAGTGTAGACTGATTCAGGGAAACGGGATGAGGGGCCCAGCTCCAGGGCCCCAAGCAAAAAACACTTGGGGCATGATGGCAGCCGATGCCACACCCAGAGAGTGCCTCCAAGTCCAATACCCAGACATGACCAATCAGCCAGGAAGCCATCTGAGGGGAGAAAGGGATTACACAATCAGTCAGCCAGGAAGCAACATGATGGGAGAAAGGGACTACAATTAGGGAGGATAGAGTTGTATGCAGCTGGGACAATTGAGATACCCCCTGGAGAGGTGAAATCTGTTCCTCTCCAACCTATGGATCCCTTGCCTCCAGGCACAGTAGGCTTGACCATTTCACCTCCTGAGAGTACTTACAAGACAGTGTTCATTCATACACTGATGTGGGAAACTGGGGAATGTGTAGATAATATCCCAGTCACTAACACAGGGAGACAATGTGTGACTTATCAACCAGGGGAAGTAGTAGCATCGGGTTTATTGATACAGACTCCTAATAAGCAACCTGGTGACAGTCACCCATGTTCTGACTCCAAGCAGAAAAACCCAGGAATATACTGGACAGCAGCTGTGACAGCTGACCGACCTATGCTCACCATCTATATAAATGGTATAGCATTAGAAGGACTGGTGGACACAGGTGCAGATCGCACAGTCATTAGAGGTGCCAACTGGCCCAGTCACTGGCCAAAGACTAAGGCAGACACCTACATGTCTGGGGTAGGAGGATCAATAGCAGCTGAAGTTAGTGCTACCCCTTTAAGATGGGTATTTGAAGGTGAAACAGGAGTTTTTACTCCTTTTATAGTTGAAAAAATCCCCATCAATCTGTGGGGAAGAGACATTTTACAACAATTAGGGTTAAAAATGAGTACTTCGGTTTTTTAGGCAGGGCTGCTGTTGAAGGCCTGCCAACACTTTCACCTGTTCCTATCCAGTGGAAAACTGATACACCAGTGTGGATAGAACAGTGGCCCTTAGATAACAATAAAATTCAGGCCTTACTAGATATAGTACAGGAACAACTTGATCAAGGACACTTACAACCTTCTCTAAGTCCTTGGAATTCCCCAGTATTTGTTGTAAAAAAGAAATCTGGAAAATGGAGAATGTTGACTGATTTAAGAAAGGTAAATGAACAGATGGAAACTATGGGAACTCTTCAACCTGGACTTCCATCTCCTACTCAGTTGCCTAGAGAATGGCCTCTGTGGGTTATAGACATTAAGGATTGTTTCTATTCTATCCCTCTAGATAAGGAGGATATGAAAAGATTTGCCTTTTCAGTGCCCAGCGTTAACTTAGCTGAGCCTTATAAAAGATATGAATGGACAGTTTTGCCACAGGGAATGAAAAACAGCCCTACTATGTGTCAAATGTATGTTGCTGCTGCTCTTAGTCCAGTAAGAAAAGCATTTCCAAATGCAATGTTATTACATTACATGGATGATATATTGGGATGTGCACCTGAGGAACAAATGTTAGAAGCATGTCTACAAAAAACCATAGAAACACTAAGGAATTATAAATTGCACATAGCTCCAGAAAAGATTCAAAGACATGCTCCTTTTCAATATTTAGGATATGAAGTATATCCTAAGGTGCTTACAGTACAAAAACTCTCCTTAAGAACAGAGAAGCTAAACACCTTAAATGACTTCCAGAAATTGATAGGAGATATCCAATGGATGCGTCCCGTGCTAGGCTTGACTACCTGTCAATTGCAACCATTATATGACATTTTAAGGGGAGACAGTGCTTTAAATTCACCACGCCAGCTTACAAAAGAAGCTCAAGAGGCTTTGAGACAAGTTGAACTGGCTTTATCCAATGTGGTTGAAAGAGTCACTCAAAAACCCTTGGAAATATCAGTTTTTGCTACACAAGAGGCCCCCACAGCAGTCCTTCATCAAGGAGACAGTGTGATAGAGTGGGTGAACCTCCCAGCACAACCAGAACAAAGCCTTATTCCTTACCCAGTGCTTGTGGCTAGAATTTTATTAAAGGCCATTAAACGAGCAGTACAATTATCTGGGACAAGACCTGACAAGATATATACCTTTTATACTAATGCACAAGTTAATGTGTGCTGCGAAACCATCCCAGAGTGGCAAATTTTATTAACCATGGCTCCAAATTTTGCACACGGGTCTCCATTAAAGATAACCAGACTGCTACATAATTGGCAATGGATTCTTGAAGAAAAGGTTTCTAAAGTTCCTCTTAAAGGACCAACTATCTTTACAGATGCATCCAAACATAATATTTGTGCTGTGTATTCTTGTGACTTAACCATAAAGAGAGTTATCAGAACTCCTTTTCAGTCCACTCAGCAGAATGAATTGTATGCAATCATTCTAGCTCTTGCTTATTATCCGGGAGACATAAATATAATATCTGATTCAGCCTATTCAGTAGGTGTGGTACAAAGAATTGCCACAGCCCAAATAAAATTTGTAGCCTCCAATATATATCAGCTCTTTAAAGAGCTTCAAGAGCAAGTGAGAAAGCATCCGGGTAAGATTTATATTTTGCATGTCCACTCCCATAGTGGACTTCCAGGTCCTATTTTTGATGGTAATTCAAAGGCAGATAGCCTTCTAACCATGCTGGCCAGTACTCCTTTATTTCAAGAAGCACAAGAGTCTCATTCTAAATATCATCAGGCTGCCCGAGCTTTACGTTTGCAGTTTGGAATAACAAGAGAAGAAGCTAAGAGCATAGTAAAAGCCTGTACAGCTTGCCTTCCTTTCCATGTTCCTACACTCCCTCCAGGGAAGAACCCTCGTGGTTTGAGACCTAATGAAATTTGGCAAATGGATGTGACCCATTATAAATCTTTTGGTCGTCTATCTTTTATCCATGTCGTGGTAGACACCTTTTCAGGATTCACATTTGCAATACCAGCAGCAAAAGAGACAGCCCGAGTGGTCACTGAATTCCTTATACAAGCATTTGCAATTATGGGCGTGCCACAAGCAATAAAAACAGACAATGGACCTGCATATACATCTAAACATTTTACACACTTTTGTGCACAGTATAAGATTTTACACACCACGGGCATACCCTTTAATCCTCAAGGGCAGGCAATAGTAGAGAGAAGAAACAGAGATATTAAGACACTCCTCCAAAAACAAAAGAAAGGGGGAGCCACGGGTAACCCTAGAGAACTTCTAAATTTAGTTCTCTATACCATTAATTTTTTAATTTTTGACAAAGATGCACTGGCTCCAGCAGACAGGTTTTATAACTCACCGGAAGGGCAGTGTCCAGTGCGAGCAGCTCCACTGTCTTTAGATAATCGCCAAGTGATGTGGAGAGACCCAGAAAGTGGTGAATGGAAGGGACCAGATAGGTTAACTGCTTGGGGGAGAAGGTTTGCTTGTATCTCTACAGATGGAGAAGGAATCAGATGGGTGCCAACGAGCCGTATTCGCCTTGTCCATCGGAGAGAGACAGAGCAGACCCTTGAAACAAAGGAGAAGGCCCAAGAAACATGGGGTGGTTCCGTTGCTGACTGTGCCCACCACTGAAAGAACCTGGCAGTTATGGCGTTTGACCCATGGACATCAAAAACTGTTGGACTTGAAAATCCTCAGAAATCATTGGATTCTCTGAGACATCATAAGACTATTGTAGGACTTGAAAGTCTCAGGAATCATTGGATTCTCTGAGGCATCATAAGACTGTTGTAGGACTGAAAGTCCTCGGGAATCATTGGATTCTCTGAGGTATCATAAGACTGTTGCTGGACTTCAAAATCTTGTGGGGATCATTGGATTCCCTAACATATAAAAAGACTGATGTGGGATTTCAAAAACTTGTGGGGATCATTGGATTCCCTAACAATGAAGCAATGGACAATAGATTGGTTTTGGACTATTTCTTGGTTGCTGAAGAAGGGGTATGTGTGTCTGGTGTCTACATACCCTCCTTCTAGGACTTCTGGAAATCTCTTACAATACCATGTTGATTTATATTGTTTGTTATATCACTATTTGCATGTACAATTCCTGTTTGTTACACCACATCGAGTCTGCACTGATTGTGGGGAGAGTCACCACTAATAGCCTCTGCGTTATTGCTATGTGCTTGTGTAATAACTCCCATGCTGATGGGTTTGTGCATACTTGTCTCTAATAAGGCCCTTCAATCCAGAAACCCGCTAGCAAATCCCCACTTCTCTTTGGTGCTTCTCATCTCCCTTCCTGAGATGTCAGGGAGGGCGTGACTATCTCCTTTTTAGTGCTTTCATCTCCCCTCCTGAGAAGTCAGGGGGGGCGTGATCACCTCCTTTTTGGGGTTCTCATCTCCCTGAAAGGTCAGGGATGGCGCGACCTCCTGTGGTCTAAAACAAAAGAAAGCAGGAGATGTAAAGGGCTAGAACTGAGCAATGCACTTGGATGATGAAGCACGTGAGACTAATTGCCAATTGGACGGTTCCCTATTAACTTGTTTAAGGTTGACCCTCCCCAGCTGTTCTGTGCTGACTTGATTGGTGAGACAAAGAGAGGGAAGTGACTTGTGTGGGAGGAGCAAGAGAAACTTGGGGGGTGGAACTCACGCTCACTTGCACTCGTGACCTGGCGTTGGAGGCGGTAAAGATCTAGAATAAAGACGTTTAGTGATCCTGACTCTTGCTGATTTCTGGAAAGATAGAGTTCCAGCACAATAGAATCATGAAGATTCAGCCTGAAACAACACACCAACAAAAACAACAACTCTGTGGTAAAAAATCATGTCAAAAATGTAATTTTTGACAATTGGATTTCCAATTTTCCTATCAGTTTTCATAAAATACTCTTACCCTAGTAATTTATATTCTTAGGATTAATAAACATTGGGCTTCTATTTTTGTTTGTTTCTATTTCTTGTTCATCTAGTCTGTTCCACTCATACATGCATACATACAGAAAAATGCATATATATCCTATGTATATCTATCTATCTATCTATCTATATATACTCATATAGGCATAAATATATATATGTACATATATACATATAATATAAATTTAAAATAAGCATAAAATTATTTTCATAATTGCTACTTTAAAATATAGTTTTATATTTCACAATGGTATTCCTCTTTCATTTACATTTTTTTTTTGTCATTATTTCTTTTGAGAATGACTTTAAAATATTTTGTTGGGGAAGGGAGTGTTGGGCAAGGATTGTGGAGAGTAAACTGGTATTTGCTGAGTTCTTCCTGGCTTCCCTCAGATCAATACCAGATCAAGCTTCTGAACAGATTCTGAAGTGGCAGAATCCATAAATATTTAAAGTGTAACACATTTGTAGGAGAAGATATTTTGAAAGAACTTCAGGAAAGTTCTGTCTCAATAGGCAATGGGGAGGGAAGGGGAAGTTGCCAGCTAGTATAGGTGCAGCATAACACAGTGCAATGCAGGATAATTAGGGTAGAGAATCTTCAGTTTTCTGGGAGAAACTGGTGGGAGGCTCATAGCAAAAATTCAGCAGCATTTGTTACTCTGTCCTGCTTCAGAAGGCAGTTGATCAGCAGACTAGCTGTGAGTCTTTCAATGCAAATATAGAAGGAAAACAGTGAGCCCCTATGCAGCAGGGACTTGGTCAGGCCCAACCAGCATGGGAAGTAAACCTGTAGAACCAGGCCCAGGACAGCATGAAGATACTATCTCTGTAGAGGAATCATAGGACAATTTTCCCCTAAGAGCAGACTTCAACTTTTAAAGGTGAGCAAAAAATCAAAAAGAGTTTGACCATAGATAGCTTTTATGGAGACAGGGAAGAACAGATCTCAAAACTTGAGGACACTAAAGGCAAAACATCTCCAGATGAAGCCTCAAAAAGTGATATAAATTGGTCTCCATATCACAAGGCTCTCTTGGAAGAATTCAAAAATTATCTTAAAAGAGAGAAGAAAAATGTGAAAGGAAATGAGAACTCTGGAATAGGAAACCAGACATTGTCTGAAGAAAATCACTTCTTAAAAATAGTTTTGGTAAATTGGAAAAATAAAACAACTCTTTGAAAAAAAAATTTGTAAAATGGAAAAAAATCCAAAGAACAAAATAACTCATTTTAAATTTCAATTGGCCAAAAGCAAAAGGTGATTAAAAAACTAAATGAAGAAAATAATTCACTAAAAATTAGAATTGAACAAATAGAAGTGAATGACTCAAGAATCAGTCAAACAAAACCAAAATAAAAAAAGAAAGAAAAAATAGAAGAAAATATAAAATACCTTATTGGAAAAACAACTGACCTGGAAAATAGATCCAGGAGAAACTATTGAAGAATTATTGGACTACCTGAAAACTATGAAAAAAAAAAAAAAGAGCCTAAACAACATCTTTCAAAAAATCATCACAAAAACGGCCGTGATGTCCTAAAATCAGAGGGCAAAATAGCCATTGAAAGAATCCCCTTGTAAAGGGCTGAAACTCTTGAGTTAATGCACTGAAGTCAGAACAATCCAGCACTTAAGGCTAATTACCAATTGGACAATAGTCTATAAGAATATGTTTGGAAAATGGCCCTTCCCATTATCCTGTGGTGGCCCAACCATTTGGTGAAAACACAGAATTGTAGGAGGGACTAGGGAGTGGAGTAAGAGCCAGGGTCACTTCTGGGTGGGAGACAAAGAGGTGAGATCTTGGAGATTGAGACCAAGAATAAAGATTTTGCTTATCTTGACTCCGGCTGATTCTAAGGTATCCAAGGTGCTAATGTGGTCATCACATTCCCTGATCACCTCCTAAAAGAAACCTCAAAATGAAAACTCCAAGGAATATTACAGATAAATTTCAGAATTATCAAATCAAGGAGAAAATACTTCAAGCATAGAACAGAAGCAGCTATCAGACTGGATTAAAAGCTAGAATCCCTCAATAAGTTATTTACAAACATTTTACACACATTTAATTGAACCCATTTAAAGCAGAGTGATACATACAAAGTAAAGGTAAAAAGCTGGCATGAAATCTATTATGCTTTAGCTGAAGTACAAAACAGGGATAGCAATCCTGGTCTCAGATCAAACAAAGGCAAAAATAGATCTAATTAAAAGAGGTAAGGAAGGAAACTACATCTTACTAAAGGGTACCTTAAATAATGAAGTAATATTAATACTAAATATATATGCACTGTAACGTGCTGTTGTCTCCAGAAACTGCTGATCGCTCTCTGGTCTAGAGGAGAGACTTCTTCCTCCAGAGAACCGCCTCAACTCTGGCCTAGAGCAGAGACCCTCTATCTCTGGAGTGCCGCCCTCTTTTATCCTCCCAGAGAATGGTCGTGGAATAATGCAAGGGCTTCTGGGAAAAATTACTTCAACCAATGAACTTGCTCCTCCCCAGGAGTTCACAAGTAAAACTCCCAGTAAAGGCCAGAACTAGAGAATTGTTAAGTACTGACTTAGCACTTAGTAAAAACCTAATATCTCATTATCTCATTAGCAATTAGTAAGAACCTAACAATGCACCAAGTTCCTAGAGAAGAAGTTAAGAGAACTGCAAGAAGAAATAGTCAGCAAAACTAACTATACTAGTTGGGGAACTCAATGCTGCTCTATTAGAACTAGGTAAATCAAACCACAAAATAAACAAGAAAGGAGTTAAGGAGGTCAATAGAATTTGAGAAAAGTTAGGTATAATAGACCTTTGGAGAAAATTAAATGGAGACAGAGAGGAATATTCTTTTTCTCAGTGATACATGGAAACTACACAAAAATTCCTCATGTATTAGGGTGTAAAACCTCAAAATCAAATACAGAAAGGCAGAAATTGTAAATTCATCTTTTTCAGATCATGATGCAATAAAAATTAAATGTAATAAAAAGTGCCAGGAAAAAATAAACCAAAAATTAATTGGAAACTAAATAACATAAAGAATGAATTGATGAAACAACAAATCATTGGCACATATGATAATTTCATCCACCAAAATGACAATAATGAAACAACATATCAAAATTTATGGGATGCAACCAAACCAGTTCTTAGGGGAAGTTTCATATTTCTAGATACCTGTTTGCATAAAATAGAGAAAGAGGAAATCAATGAATTAGAAATGCAACTAAAAAAGCTAGAAAAGAGAAAATTAAACCTCCCAACTAAATACCAAGTTTGAAATTCTGAAAATAAAAGGGAAGATTAATAAAATTTAAAGTAAAAAAAAAAACTATTGAACTAATACAATTTAGAGATTGGTTCTTATAAAAAACTCAACAGCATAGATAAACATTTTGTTAATTTGATTAGGAAAATTTCCTAGGAAAAGGAAAGAAAATCAAGTTATCATAAAAAAATGAAAAGGGTACAAAAAACTTTTACCAATGAAGAGAAACTTAGAGCAATAATTAGAAGTTATTTTGCCCAAAAGTATGCTAAATGTATGATAATTTAAGTGAAATGGATTGAATTATCTAGATTAACAGAAGAGGAAGTAATTTACTTAAATAGTTTCATTTTAGAAAAAGAAATTGAACAAGCTATTAATCAGCTCCCTAAGCAAAAATTGTGGTCAGATGGATTTACATGTGAATTTTACCAAACATTTAAAGAGCAATTAATTCTAATAGTATGTAAACTATTTGAAAAAAATAGGGAAACAAGGAATCCTACCAAATTCCTTTTATGTCACAGATATGGTGCTGACACCTAAATCATGTAGTGTCAAAACAGAGAAAGAAAATTATAGAACAACTTTTTGTGGGAAAAGTGGAACACTAATGCATTGTTAGTGGATTTGTGAACAAAGCATTCTGGAGAGCAATTTGGAAGTATGCCCAAAGGACTGTTAAACTATGCATACCTTTTGATCTAGCAGTGTCTCTACTGGACATGTATCTCAAAGAAATCATAAAAAAGGCAAAATGACCCACATGTGTAAAAATGTTAATGGCAGCCCTTTTGTAATGGCAAGGAACTGGCAACTGAGTGGATACCCATCAATTGGAGAATGGCTAAATAAGTTATCATAGATGAAGGTTATGTAATATTATTGGTCTGTAAGATATGATTAACAGGATGATTTCAGAAAGGCCTGGAGATACTGAACTGATGCTAAGTAAAGTGAGTAAAACCAAGAAAGCATTGTGCATAGCTACAGCAATATTATAAGATGATCAATTCTGATGGACATGGCTCTTTTCAATAGAAAGGTGATTTAGGCCAATTCCAATAGTCTTTTGATGGAGATAGTTATCTGCACTTGGAGAGAGGACTGTGGGGACTGATTGGGAATTAGACATAGTATTTTCACTTTTTGTTATTGTTTGCTTGCATTTTGTTTTCTTTCTCATTTTTTTCCTTTTTGATATGATTTTTCTTGTGTAGCATGATAACTGTTGAACTATGTATAGAAGAATCGCACATATTTAATATATATTGAAGGGGAGGGGTAGGAGAGAAGGGAGGGAGAAAAAATTTGGAACACAGGGCTTTGCAAGGGTGAATGTTGAAAACTATGCATATGTTTTGAAAATAAAAAGCTTTAAAATATTTTTGCCTAGTGTTTTCAAAGAATCTATAAATTAATTTGGGTAGCATCCTTTTTTATTAGTATGGCCCAGCCATGAGCAGTTAATATATTTTCAATTATTAAAGCCTATCTTTATTCTGTTGAAGACTGTTTTTTTATTTCTTATGTAAATACTGCAGGGATTTGTTATTTGGTCATTCCAATTCCAGAAATTTGATGCATTCTGTAGTTATTTGGTATTTAGTTTCTATTTTAATTTCTTCTCAATTTTTGTAGAATTTTTATGTCATAAAAATACTGATGGTTTTGTGAAGATATTTTGTATCCTTTTACTTTGCTAAAACTATTGATAATCTATTTTAAATTCTTTGTTGAAAAAGTGTTTCACATTCATGAATTTCTGCATTATTTTTGCACAAGGGCCATTCTAATCTTGGCATTACAATGTAATATATGTGCTCCTTAATTGAATAACATACCTATATTTTAATATACTGATGGAAATGTGATCTGGCAAGCATAGGTGCTTCTTTCATTGCATCTTATTCTAATGAATCCATGACATCTAATCCTAGAAAACATGTGCTTGTATTTTGACATTATTTTCAATAGATTTATTAAGGCTTTAGAGACTATCTTTTAGATTCTTGAAAAAATTCACACAATCCATTGCAGCAGTTAGACTGTCCATAAATTCTATTTCACTTTTGTTACACAATCAGCCCACCTCAATTTCCTGTCATCCTTGATGTTTATTTCTGCTACCTCTAATGATGAGTCATTATTTGTAATGTGCTTTAGTCTACTTACTTCTCCTTAATAGTTGATTATGAATATGTCTACAGCAAATGGTAGAAAATTGATCTCCATTCTCCAGAGTAAAGTCATAAGTTTCAATTAAAAATATTAAAATGATTAAAAGACACACATATTTACCTTAGCTCCACCATAGTAGTGATGCTAGCCTTTCTAAGTGTGGAATATGATTTTAATGTCAAAAAATGTCATGGACTCCCGTGTGGTACTTGTACTATTTATATCCATTGATTAAGATCCATCACAATAGAAAGCTGCTCTCAATTTAATAAAACTTTTGAACATATTGCATTTTATTAATCACATCTACAGACATTTGAAAAATAGAAACACACACATATCTATAAGTATATATATATATATATATACATATATATATTTATGATAAATATTATTTCTTCAGGCTGCAAAATGTTGATTCCTGATATACATATAGCTTTATAGATCTCTTGAAATAATTGTGCAGTACCAACCCCTAGAGGGACTACTGCTCTAGCAAAGTTGGAGTTAGAGGGAAGCATGTTAGAGAGCACTCTTGCAAAAAGATAATCCTTGAAATGGTGACCTAGTTTGGCAACCCCCTGTAGTTGTAACTTCTGTGACATTTTCTCCTGCTAATACTTATAAGTATCTTATAACTATAGACTAGTAGCAATATAAAGAATGATAATAGTTATAAAATATTGAGTTTTTCAAAGGATTTCATACATACAATTTCACATAGTCCTCATAACAATTCTCAATCACTGCTATTATTATACCTATTTTGTAAATGAGAAAACTGAGATTCACTGAGTGCAAATAATTTGTTCAGGGTCATGTAGTATTTGATAAGGGATTAGAATATATCTTCTTAAAGCCAAGTTTAGCATTTTTATTGTTTATGTTACACAGCTTCTTTCAATATTATTTTTTTTGTTGGAGGTATGAAAATATATGGGCCTAGAAAGGAGGGTACCTATTTTAATTGAACAGAAGGATATCATTCAAAGCCATTGGTTTTAACACCTAGCTGATGCATTTCTATAGACACATTCATTATGGTTTATTTATAAATGCTTTTTGTGGAATGCCTAAAATGTTTTTTTTTTCTTTTCTGATAAAATTACCAGTGGTTGCATTTGATTTCATAATAGTTTATAAATAGCTTATCACAAAGGAATTTGCTGGGTGGGGGAAACAGCCCAAACTTTTAAAAAGATTTGTAAAAAGGACAAAAGTGGTTTATTCTGTAATTCCACAGATTGGTTTTGACACATTGATTCTAATGCTCTGGGAATGAGATAGGGAATTCTTGAACAAAACCAATAGTGACCAACAAAATTAGCAAGTAAGAATTGAGCAGAAAATAGAAAAGATTAATTTGTAAAAAAGAAGAATTGCCTGAAGGGAAAAAAAAGTGTTCTTGAAATCTGGCTAGACTAATTCTATTCCTATGGACCATTTTCCTATGGAATTTGAATAGGTGTATTAGAATAAGAACTTAGTAAGTACTTTCTATGTGCTGGTTATAGTGCTAAGTGGTTTAAAAGTTTCTCATTTATGTGCAGTAGCTTCTAAGAGTAGGGAATGCTAACCATTTGGATCAAATAACAACCTATCTATACAATGATCATATGTCTCACATCAATCTGTTTGGTATTGCATTTTGGAAATGATTGTTAAACTAAAGTTAGCTCAGAGGCAGGAAATCAGGATAGTGAACACACATAAGCTATGAGGCATTTTAGGATGTACTTAGCTTTTTAGGCTTGGAAAGAAAAGGCTTAAGGGAAAAATGATTTCTGAGTCCAAATGTTTTGTCATGCAGAAGATAATTTGACTTGTTTTTCTTGATTCCAGAACTCAGAGGTAGGAACAATGATTGAAATTTCAGGGAGGCAGATTTTAGCTCAAAATGAAAAAAAAATTCCAACAATTAAAATAGAATGGGCTGCCTTATAAGGTAATAAAATCACTGACACTGGCCTCTTGCCAGTGATGTTGTAAAGAATATTCATACTTTAGGAAAATTTTTGTATTACTAGATGGTCTTTTAAGTCCCTGCCAGTTCTGAGATTCTTCAATTCACCTATACCTATATCATCAGTCACATGTGGATGGAAAATTGAATTAGTGCATAGGAAGGATGAGTTCTACTCAAAGACTAGATGAATGATCAATTATTTTATATCTGTGGGCCTCAGTTTTGTCATAATTAAATATAAGAATGATTTTTCTTTTTTTTTTCTTTTTTTTCTTTATTCATTTTTCCAAATTATCCCCTCCCTCCCTCCACTCCCTCCCCCCGATGGCAGGTAATCCCATACATTTTACATGTGTTACAATATAACCTAGATACAATATATGTGTGTAAATACCATTTTCTTGTTGCACGTTAAGTATTAGCTTCCGAAGGTATAAGTAACCTGGGTAGATAGACAGTAGTGCTAACAATTTACATTCGCTTCCCAGTGTTCCTTCTCTGGGTGTAATTATTTCTGTCCATCATTGATCAACTGGAAGTGAGTTGGATCTTCTTTATGTTGAAGATTTCCACTTCCATCAGAATACATCCTCATACAGTATTGTTGTTGAAGTGTATAGTGATCTTCTGGTTCTGCTCATTTCATTCAGCAACAGTTGATTTAAGTCTCTCCAAGCCTCTCTGTATTCCTCCTGCTGGTCATTTCTTACAGAGCAATAATATTCCATAACCTTCATATACCACAATTTACCCAACCATTCTCCAATTGATGGACATCCATTCAATTTCCAGTTTCTAGCTACAACAAAAAGAGCTGCCACAAACATTTTGGCACATACAGGTCCCTTTCCACTCTTTAGTATTTCTTTGGGATATAATCCCAGTAGTAGCGCTGCTGAGTCAAAGGGTATGCACAGTTTGACAACTTTTTGGGCATAGTTCCAGATTGCTCTCCAGAATGGCCGGATTTTTTCACAACTCCACCAACAATGTATCAGTGTCCCAGTTTTCCCACATCCCCTCCAACATTCATCATTATTTGTTCCTGTCATTTTAGCCAATCTGATAGGTGTGTAGTGGTATCTCAGAGTTGTCTTAATTTGCATTTCTCTGATCAGTAGTGATTTGGAACACTCTTTCATATGAGTGGAAATAGTTTCAATTTCAAAGAATGATTTTTAATGTTATTCCCAGACCTGAAATCTTTCCTTCTCTAAATAAGTCCAGGCATATTAATAAGCATTTAAGCATCTATCATATTGTGGGTACTGTATTAGTCCAGCTCTGGAACTGCTCCCATAAACCAACTAATGAAAGACCCTTTGCTCCTGTCTCTCTCAGTAATGTAACTACTTAATGGCAAGATGTAGAGGTAAAGTGAGAAGTGTTAGGAAGTAGAAAGGGTCACTATGCCATGTTTATGTAATGGCAAATTTGAATGAATATTTCAGATTCTAGATATCATGTCCCTTTAAGAGTCTTTCCATGAGTCCTACAAGTTTCAGGTCCCAGTCTGAAAGGCAGTATTGGAAAATGATCATTAGATTTAGGAATCAAAGATCCTGGGTTAAACACCAACTCTGCCATTTATAAATTGGATGCAGTTTGTTTGAAAAGTAGTATGGCCTTGTACAGAGATCTGGCTTTGGGGTCAGAAAAACTTGAATTCAAATTGTGACTGTAATAGAAAATTTCTGGATAATTCACAAACCCTATAGACAACTGTCTAAGGCTCTATGTTAAAAAAACAAAAAAACAAAAAAACAGAAAGTGATCCTACCCTGGTGGGAGGAGTTTCCCCTGGGGGAAGGTGGTTCTATTCCAGTGAAATTACAGGTCTAAACCCAATCCTTATGACAAAATGGATTAGTCATTCAACAATGGCCAGTGATGTTAGTTTTACTGATTTCACCCCCTTTTTGGTTCTTTGTTTTGTAATAGCTATCTGGAAACAGACATCAGAATAATGCATTGGGAAATGTAGATAATATGAATGCAAAAACTATCAATCCAATTTATTTTAAAGAGTGATTCTCAAGAATATAAAGTATTTTATTTTTTGCTTTCTGTCCCCTGTACCAAATTGTTTTTCATATAATAGCAATAAATAAATCCTTTATGGTATTAAACACAATTTAATAGAAATTGAGGATGGGATTTTGAACTAGAGGTTCTAGGTATGAATCTGATCTCCAGTTGGTAGTTGGTGGCACAGTAGATAAAACACTGGGACACAGTGATGTTCAACTCTTTATGATCCCATAGATCTTCTCATCACATGTGAAGTCATTCCATAGTTCAATATCTTTCAAAGTCTGTCATGTTGCTTCCATGACACTATAAATCTCATTCTCTGTCATCCCCCTTTCCTTTTGCCTTCAATCTTTCCCAATATCATGGATTTCTCAATGAGTCCTGACTTCTTATTATGTGGTCAAAGTATTTAAACTTCAGTTTCAGTATTTGACATTCCAGTGAATAGTCTGAATTTCTTTAAGTATTGACTGATTTGATCTGTGTTGCTCAAGAGACTCTCAAAAGTCTATTCCACTACCAAAATTAGAAAGCATCAATTCTGCAGCACTGAGTTTTCTTAGTGGTCCAGCTCTCACAGGCATACATTGCTACTGCAAAAACGATAGCTTTGACTATATGGATTTTAGTTAGCAAGATTATATCTTTATTTTTGACTATGCTGTCCAGATTTGCCAGAACTTCCCCTCCAAGGAACATCTTTCGATTTCATGGCTACATCTCTTATCTGCAGTGAGCTTTAAGTTCAAGAATATAAAATCTGATACTGCTTCCATTTTATGTCTCCCTCTATTTGCCAGGAAGTGATGGGACCAGTTACTAAGACAGATCCTCAAATCTTGCCTTAGACACTTCTTGTGTGTTTCTGGGCAGTTCATTTTACTTTAGCTTTGACTCGGTTTCCCTAACTGTAAAATGGATATAATAATAATAATAGTACTTACCTTTCAGAGTTGTGAGGATCAGATAAGATATTTATAAAGTACTTAGCTTTGTGCCTATCACATAGTAAGCTATATATAAATTCTTATTCTTTTCTTCTTTCTTCACTCTGTGTAACCTTGGGCAATTAAACAATCTGTGCCTCAATTTTCACCTGCTATGAGAGGAGAGGGATAGCTAAGTAATATAGTGAATAGCATTCTGGACTTGTAATCAGGAAAATTCATCTTCCTGGGTTCAAATTCAGCCTCAAATACGTATCAGGGTAAGTCACTTAACCTGGTTTGCCCTACTTTTCTCATATGTGAAGTAAGATGGAGAAATAAATAGTAAACTACTCCAATATTTTTACCAAGAAAACCCCAAGTGAGGTCATGAAAAGTTGGATACAACTGAAAATGACTGAATAATAACAATGACAAATAAGAGGAAGTAAAACTAAATTATCTTTAAATACTTCCAAATATGAGGAAAGGAAACGAGAATTACCTTTAATGCTTTCAAGTTCTAAATCTATGATAATATGACCTCTCTAGAATTTAATGTAATCCTTTCCAAAATGAAAAGAGTATTTCTGATGATCTCCAAGACTAATTCCACTTGTAATGCTGTCATCCACTACAGAGCTAGTAGCAAAATATGTAAACTTAGAACTTGCAACTAGAAATGGGACATTCTCTTCTTTTTCCATCACTGAGTTATGGAGAAAACTTGGTACTTTCTTATTCATTTATACTGGGTTTCTGCTTGACCATATATAAAATATTAATTTATATTTATTTGGCTCACAGGGCCATTTCTATATCTATTAACACTCCCTATGTGTTATATAATTGTCATCTTACTACCTGAGATTAGAATGTTTATTTATCTTCCAATATCAACTGATTGAGAGGTAATTAAAATGACTATAAATGGATTCTTTCTTATTCTTCATTATCTAATCTATTCTTTTGGTTAATATCCATGTGGTCTCAACACTTCATGATGGTTTTCCTATGTTATATATTTGTGTAATCCCTTCTCTTCATCATGCTTTTTTCCATAACCTTTTTCATAATTCTTTCCCAGATTTGAAAATGAAATACATTATTTTATTTCCTTGAATAATACAAATTCTGGGAGGCTGCCTGTAAATTGAGGAAATATCTATCATTTGAAGAATGGCTGAATTAGTTGTGGTATATGAATGCAATGGAATATTATTGTTCTGTAAAAATGATGAGCAGACAAATTTCAGAAAGCTTGAAAAGACTTACATGAACTGATACTGTGTGAAATGAGAAGAGTAAGGAAAATATTGTACACAGAAACATGGTGCAAAGACCAATTATGATAGACTTAGATTTTCTCAGCAATGAAATGATCTGAGACAATTCCAAGGACTCATAATGGAACATGCTGAATAAATATCAAAGCATAATATTTTCACTCTTTTTTTTCTTTTTCAAAGTTTTTTACTTTTGTTTTGAGTCTTCTTTTACAAAATGACTAATGTGGAAATATGTTTAATATGGCACATGCATAACCTGTAATATATTTCTAGCTGTCTTGGGAAGGGAAGGGAAAGAGAGAGAGGGGAAAAAATCTAGAGCTCAAAATCTTATAAGATGAATGTCAAAAACCATTTTTATATGTAATTGTAAAAATAAAATACTATTAAGTTAAAAAAATTCAGGGGCCTTATTTTTTATTTTTATTAAAAAATGAACTAACATAATATAATATGCTTTAATAATAATTCATATTTTCTTTTTTTAATATTTTTATCAATTTTATAATTATAATTTTTTGACAGTACATATAGTTTTTTTTTTTTTTTTTTTTTACAACATTATCCCTTGTACTCGCTTCTGTTTGGAATTTTTGTCTCCTTCCCTCCACCCCCTCCCCTAGATGGCAGGCATTCCCATACATATTAAGTACACTATAGTATATCCTAGGTACAATATAATGTGCAGAACCGAATTTTGTTTGTTGTTGTTGTTGTTGTTGTTGTTGTTGTTGTTGTTGTTGTTGTTGTTGCTGCAAAGGAAGAATTGTATTTGGAAGGTAAAAATAATCTGGGAAGAAAAAAAAATGCTCACAGTTTACACTCATTTCCCAGTGTTTCTTTTCTTGGTGTAGCTCATTCTGTCCATCATTGATCAATTGGAATTGGATTAGCTCTTCTCTATGTTGAAGATATCCACTTCCATCAGAATACATCCTCATACAGTTTCATTGTTGAAGTGTATAATAATCTCCTGGTTCTGCTCATTTCATTCAGCATCAGTTGATGTCTCTCCAAGGCTCTCTGTATTCCTCCTGGTGGTCATTTTTTACAGAACAATAATATTCCATAACATTCATATACCATAATTTACCCAACCATTCTCCAATTGATGGGCATCCATTCATTTTCCAGTTTCTAGCCACTACAAAAAGGGCTACCACAAACATTTTGGCACATACAGGTCCCTTTCCCTTCTTTAGTATTTCCTTGGGATATAAGCCCAGTAGTAGCACTGCTGGGTCAAAGGGTGTGCACATTTTTGATAACTTTTTGGGCATAATTCCAGATTGCTCTCCAGAATGGTTGGATTCTTTCACAACACCACCAAAAAGGCATCAGTGTCCCAGTTTTCCTACATCCCCTCCAACATTCATCATTATTTGTTCCTGTCATCTTAGTCAATCTGACATGTGTGTAATGGTATCTCAGAGTTGTCTTAATTTGTATTTCTCTGATCGATAGTGATTTGGAACACTTTCATATGAGTGGAAATAGTTACAATTTCATCATCTGAAAATTGTTCATATCCTTATCAATTGGAGAATGGCTTGATTTCTTATAAAGTCAATTCTCTGTATATTTTGGAGATGAGGCCTTTATCAGAACCTTTAACTGTAAACTGTTTTCCTAATTTGTTACTTCCCTTCTAATCTTGTTTGCATTAGTTTTGTTAGCACAAAAGCTTTTTAATTTGATGTAATCAAAATTTCCTATTTTGTGATCAATAATGATCTCTAGTTCTCCTTTGGAAACAAATTCCTTCCTCCTCCACAAGTCTGAGAGGTAAACTATCCTATGTTCCTCTAATTTATTTATGATTTCCTTCTTTATGCCTAAATCTTGGACCCATTTTGATCTTATTTTAGTATGTGGTGTTAAATGTGGATCCATGACTAGTTTCTACCAAACCAAGTTCCAGTTTTCCCAGCAGTTTGTCAAATAATGAATTCTTATCCCAAAAGTTGGGATCTTTGGGTTTGTCAAACACTCGATTGCTATTTTTATTCACTATCTTGTCCTGTGAACCTAACCTATTCCACTGATCAACTAGTCTATTTCTTAGCCAATACCAAATGGTTTTGGTGACTGTTGCTTTATAATATAGTTCTAGATCACGTACAGCTAGACTACCTTCATTTAATTTTTTTTTTCATTACTTCCCTTGAAATTCTCAATCTTTTGTTGTTCCATATGAATTCTGTTGTTATTTTTTTCTAGGTCATTACAATAGTTTCTTGGGAGTCTGATTGGTATAGCACTAAATAAATAGATTAGTTTAGGGAGTATTGTCATTTTAATTATATTCGCTCAGCCTATCTGAGAGCACTCAATGTCTTTCCAATTGTTTAAATCTGACTTTATTTTTGTGGCCAGTGTTTCGTAATTGTGCTCATATAATTCCTGACTCTCCTTTGGTAGATATGTTCCCAAATATTTTATACTATCGACCATTATTTTGAATGGAATTTCTCTTTGTATCTCTTGCTGTTGGATTATGTTAGTAATGTATAAAAATGCTGAGGATTTATGTGGATTTATTTTGTATCCTGAAACTTTGCTAAAGTTCTGAATTATTTCTAATAGTTTTTTAGCAGAGTCTTTGGGGTTCTCTAAGTATACCATCATGTCATCTGCAAAGAGTGATAGTTTGATTTCCTCATTTCCTACTCTAATTCCTTGAATCTCTTTCTTGGCTCTTATTGCCGAGGCTAGCTTTTCTAGTACTGTATTGAATAGTAATGGTGATGGTGATAGTGGGCAACCTTGTTTCACTCCTGATCTTACTGGGAAAGGTTCCAGTTTATCACCATTACATATGATGTTTTAAATATATGCTCCTTATTATTTTAAGGAATAGTCAATTTATTCCTATACTCTCAAGCGTTTTCAGCAGGAATGGATGTTGGATTTTATCAAATGCTTTTTCTGCATCTATTGAGATGATCATATGATTTTTATTAATTTTATTATTAATATGATCAATTATATGAATAGTTTTCCTAATATTAAACCAGGCCTGCATTCCTATTTTAAATCCTACTTGATCATAGTGTATTATCCTGGGGATGATTTTCTGAAGTCTTTTTGCTAATATCTTATTTAAGATTTTAGCATCAATATTCATTAAGGAGATTAGTCTATAGTTTTCTTTCTCAGTTTTCAATCTACCTGGTTTAGGTATCAGTACCTGTCTGTGTCATAAAAGGAATTTGGTAGGACTCCTTCAATCCCTATTTTTTCAAATAGTTTATCTAGCATTGAGGCTAATTATTCTTTAAATGTTTGGTAGAATTCACATGTAAATCCATCTGGGCCTGGGGATTTTTTCTTAGGGAGTTGGTTAATAGCTTGTTCTATTTCTTTTTCTGAAATGGGACTTTTTAGACTATTTAATTCTTCCTCTGTTAATCTGGGCAAGCTATATTTTTGAAGGTATTCTTCCATTTCATTTAAGTTATCAAATTTATTGGCATAAAGTTGAGCAAATTAGCTCCTAACTATTGTTCTAATTTCCTCTTCATTAGTGATAGTTCTTCCTTTTCATTTTCAAGACTAACAATTTGCTTTTTATCTTTCCTTTTTTAAATCAGATTTATTAAGGGTTTGTCTATTTTGTTGGTTTTTTCATAGAACCAACACTTAGTTTTATTAATTAATTCTTTTACTTTCAATTTTATTAATCTCACCTTTTATTTTTTTGAATTTCAAGTTTTGTGTTTGTCTGGGTTTTTTAATTTGTTCCTTTTCTAGCAACTTTTAGTTGTAAGCCCAATTCGTTGACTCCTCTCTTTCTCTATTTTATGCAAGTAAGCCTCTAGGGATATAAAACTTCCCCTTATTACTGGCTTTGGCTGTATCCCACACATTTTTCTATGATGTCTCATTATTTTAATTTTTTTGGGTGAAGTTAATAATTATGTCTATGATTTTCTGTTTTACCCAATCATTCTTTAATGTAAGATTATTTAGTGTCCAATTATTTTTTGGTCTATTTTCCTCCTGGCTTTTTATTAAATGGTGTATTTTGATTGCATTATGGTCTGAAAAGGCTGCATTTACTATTTCTGCCTCTACTTGCATTTGATTTTGAGGTTCTAGCTCTCTTGTGAGTGTCTTTTTGATTTCCTCTATGAGAGTCTTATGTATTGAGGAGCAGCTCATATCCCCCTTAGGGGATTCCTCTAGAGATAATCTGCTTTTGGTCTTCTCAGTATTTGAATTCTGCTCTCTCTCCATACAAAGCAGTCAATGGTTAGAGTCCTTTAAATTTTATGTTCATTTTGTCAGAGCATGAATCGAAGAAAAATTGACAAGAAAAACAATTGGTCTGTTTTGGGGGGGGATGGGGCTGGATGGTGTTCCCAGGCTTCCTCTTGACTGAGGGAGATAGCAGCCAGGCACTAATGGGACAGTGATGGCTGCGCTGCATCTACACTCTGAGGCTCTGAGAATGGGCTGAGTCACTCTGGGTGGGGGTGGGGGTGGCCGGTCCTGAGAGACGCTAGCTTTCTGGGGTTTTATTGTTCACACCCTCTCTGCTGCTCCTGGCTTGCTGCCAAGATGGAACATCCACACTGGGGAAAAAGTCTTTTGCACAGAAATGGAAGAGATCCTACCCCTCCCCCCTCTGGTCTGAGCTTTGTGAGCTGCCTGCTTCCCTCTCGCTGCCTGCCCTCAGTCTGCGCCCAGTCTGATTGACCCTCCTCTGAGCAAACACAGACCTTCTCTGGTGAATTTCAAGGATGTCTTCTGTTGGTGATTATTTGTGGGTTTCTTTCTCTGTCAAGCATTAACTCTGAGGCTTGTCATGAAGTAAGTCCTGAGAGAAAACACGGAGCTCAAGCAGCTGTCTGCCTCCATACCACCATCTTGGCCAGAAGTCAATAATTCATATTTTCTATGTTTTAAGAATTACAATGAATATTTTTCTAGGTGAGGTTTGTGCTGTGCTGATGTTTTTGAAAGGAGCTAGGAGATGGCATCCAAATTGACTCTTTTTACATAAAAAAAAAATGGCATTTTTATTCAGTCACCATGGAGGAGCTTTCTACTACTTGTTTTCCACAGTCAGAGTATGCCTTTGAATACTTGTAGCAGATGGCACTGGTCTAGAAGAAAGAAGACCTTGATTCTTCAGTCTTAACTGCTGATAGAGACAGTTGTCATTTGTTGAACCACCTTAGAAATGTCAATTTCCCAGTCTGCTTTAAAGTTCTTTACCTTTAAAATGAAATAGTGCTATCTTCATGATCTAGCATATTGTGATTCTGTTCTATGGTTTTTCTATATTATTCTTTGCTTCAACATCTGGAAGAGTTCATAACGTCAGGACAAATTTGTAAGGAGAGGAAAGTAAAGGAATATAGGCAGCTATAAAAATGAGGGGAGGAAGGAGAGCTGCTACTCTGTAAACTGTACTTGTGCTTTCATTTCTGCAGCAACTACTTTTAGTCTGTATATTTAGGCCATCAACATTTTGATGTTTGATTGGTCTACTAGCCTCCACAATTTTTGTTCAGGAGAGACCCTATCTAATTAGTTCAAGGAAAGGCAGAAAGTAAGTGAGGTCTGATCTTAGACCCAGTAAGAAAGTGTGATTGCTGTTGAACAGGACCACAGATGTCCATTTCATCTTTTTATGCATGTTTTTGGGTTCAGTTGTTATTTCTACTTAGGACAAGTAAATATTAGGATATATCTTGGCTGTTTTCTCTCAGCTACATTTGGTGTGTCCTAGGCTGTGCTGGTAATGATAAAGCACCTCAGGTTTGAGTTTTGCTGAATCTCTGATGGATCATAGAGACTTTAGATATCACATAATGCAGGTGAAGAAACTGAGGCCTATCTGGATGAAGTGATTTCCTTAAGCTTGCACAGATGGTGAAAACCAAGGTCAGCATTCAAACACATATGCCATTGCTATAAACCTATGATACCAATCCCTCAATCATTTCCAGCAAAAGAAGCTAGGAACTCTGTCAGACATCAACACCCTTTCCTCCCAATTTTAGCAATAAAATAGCCAGCAGAGGAGAAAAAGAGAAAATTATAGAATAGAGCTCCTGGGACTGTTTATAGTGCTATCTTACTGCATTCAAAACTTGGGGCCTTTTTTTTTAAAGATGATTTATGAAAGAGCTTTTTGCAAATGAGCAAGATAAAGTCTCTAATGTGTTTTGAGCTCCTCAGAAAAGAATTGCTACCTAAGTACAAGGTATTATTATATTATATTATAATGTTCAGGTCTAGAAATATCATTATGCTAAAACTTTGTCTGAACAGGGTGGTCTGAAGAGAATGGTTTGGATCTAAAAGATGCTACAGAAAAAGAAAAGGCAGGAATTCATGACCGTGGTAAGGGTCTGATGGACCTCTATGGAATCTAGCAAGCCAAATCTCATAATATCAATAGAAAAAAAAAAAAAAACATTCTAGAATTGCCTTATCATACAAGATAAAGGTTTCCTTTTTTAAATACCTAAGTCACTTTCAAAAGATGTACAACAATGTTTTTTTAAGAGAACTAGAGAGAAAAGGTAATACACTATAGTGAAAAGAATGCTGTATTTGTAGTCAAAGGATATGAGTTTAAATTGAGTACATTTAGTCATTACCTATGGCATTGGAGACATCACCTTTTCTCTGAAATTCAGTGTCCTCATCTATTAAATAAGAGATCTGGATTAGATATTTCCAAGGTTCTTCCAGCTTTAAATCCCATGAGAGGCATCCCAATGAAGAGTCATCTGTTTTGCACCATTTTCTGAATGCCTCTCTTGGCACTTCTGATGACACAAGATTCTCCAAGTGTCAGAGTTCTCAAGTTTTAGTAAAGCTCTTTTATTTGTTTATTTTTTCTTTTGGCTTTGTTCTGAAGAGCATATGATTCAAAACTTTTTCTATCTCTCTCCTTTGAACTATGCTGATGACTTTCATGATAAATTGGGACCTCAGGGACAGGCTCAGGCTAGCCAAACTTTATTCCCCTCTTAGCTATGCTCATGACTTTCCAGACCTTAACATCATGCCACCTCAAAGATACTTTTACCCTTTACTTTTCAGTTTCTTTCCCCTCTAATTAGAATGTAAGCTCCTTGAACCTTCATAGATTGACAAAGTCAAGCCCATGATGGCTGTGAAGGAATCCTTCCAGAAACTTTTATTCAAGAGTAATGCTCTGAGATCTTATAATGTGACTTGAGTGGCCACATGGATTGTCCACCATTCTTACCATAGTCCACCTTTGTAACTTCTTATTACCATGTGCATGATATGCTTTATTTTTATAGCAAGTCCATATAGATGCTTTATCTCAGTTCTTGATAGATATGACACTAATAACATTAGTTTTATACTGGGAAAAAGAAATAGTGTTTATGACTTCTGCAATAAAGAACTAAAGAGTATATTTATCTTTCCCAAAGGTACAAACAAATGACTTATGATAAGAGAAATATAGTTAAGAAATGGTTAACTTTCTACTTTAAGTATTATCTACACCCCCACTATGACAACAAGCAATATTCTCCTTGGATTTTTGTGAAATCTAAATAAATTGATTTTCAGCTCCATAGTGTCAAACCTGTCCTTTATATAATTGTTTCTGGTAGTTGAAATCCAAATTACATTTGACCTTAGATCTAATGACATGTCTATTCCTTTTGGCTCCCCTTGACATCTCAAAACATCAAGCTAACACATACCTCTTTTGCTTTCATTTTCCCATATATATCATCTTTTCTTATTAAATTAAGAACTTCTTGAGAGAAGGGATTTTTAGCTTTTGCAATTGTATTTTTAGCACGATGTTTAGAACATAGTATAGACTTAAGTACTTTTTCATTCATTGAGGTTGTCAAACTCACGTTTGGTCATCTCGGCTTCTAAACTCATCTCTTTAAAAATACATTTTGCCATAAGGACACAAACTTTTTTTTTGGCCAGAAATTGAGGTCAAAGTCACTACTATATAGTTTTAAAAATGACAGTCACTACTTTTTAAAAAAATGGAACAAGAATAATCCATGCCTTGTTCTGTACAATCTTTAAAAGATACCCAAGCTGTCAATTATTTCAGTATTGTCAAATGTAGCTCACCTGGATCTCACTGGTCATCTTCATTAAAAAGCGGGATAGTTTTCTTTCCCTTTGACCAAGTTAGAGTAAAGATCTTATTCTGAACTTTTGTTATTGTAGCCTGAATATGAGTTATAATATTAGAAAAGAATAATACAGTAAAACTGTATGTATACCAAAGGTATTAGTGGCTGTTGTGGAGTATATTCAGCATACAGTTCAAATGGAATAATATTTGTGTCTGTGTGTGTATGTGTGTGTGTGTGTGTGTGTGTGTGTGTGTGTGATGGACCCCTCTAACAGTCTAGTGAAGCATATGGATTCTCTCTCAGAATTGTTTTAATGTATAAAATAAAAATATAGATTTATAAAGAAAACTATCATTTATTATATTATATTATGTTATTATATTATATTATAAAAGTAAATTTCTGCCCATGTTAAGAACTCTTGCTCTATCTAGATGCTACTATTTGTTGATGCATTGGGTCAACATATCATTCCTCAGAATTTTTATGGGTTTAATATGTGATATGTATGATCATTCAAACAGATAAATCTAGTAATCCACACAAGGAAAACAAGAATCACAGTAATTAAAAGACTGAAAAATATATTGCATAAATTATTACATGCATTTTAAAAGTGGATCTTTGAAGACATTCTACCAGGACCTTTTCTTTTTGGAGTTGCAATGAAGATAAAGACTAAGTTGGATTTAGAACTTAATATAAGAGAAAATACAGACTGGATTGTAGTTGAGAAAATTGCCCAAGTATTTTCTGTGATCCCAAGTTATTCCTTGACAAAAAATCCATATTTAAAAACATCAGTGTTCTTTCTCTCAGTTATATTATAAGCCTAGAATTCATGGAATTCTTACAGTCTCTGAAGAAACAGAATTGTACCTGACCCATCAAATATAAATAGACTCAATATTACCTATAGTGACTTGCACACAAGAAATAACATAAAATATGTCATCTAGTTAATGAACAGTCTGAAAATAATATGGGCTAGTTATTTAGTGAGATTGAGAGATAATAAATACATATATAGTCCAACAGCTGTACTGATATGAGGAGAATATGGAATTGATATGGATGGGGACATTGACTGTTAGGTAGACTCTTTCAACAGTATTTATTGGAAAAAAAGATATATATTGGTTGTAATTTATCTATTGAAGAAAATGTCTATGTTAATGAGATCACCAATCTATTAAAATATTCAGTCATTAGCATATTGAAAATTGAATGTTTTTGTCAGTTTCATTACATTAAAGTCATGCAGACTTCATTGGAAATTAAAACAAGACTTTTTTACATGAAAAGGGAACACAATTTATTAATCACCTATTATGTAATATATATATGTAATGTATATATAACATACTTGCCTGGCAAGGCACTGTCCTAAACTCTTCAAAAAGGGATCACATGATTCCCTGTTGAGGAAACTGAGGTAGAGATTGTGACTTGTCCAACGTTACAAAGCTAGTGTCTGAGACTAGATTTAATGAAGGTCTTCCTATCTCCAGAGCCAGCACCACATAGGTGCTCCATTCTGGGCATAACTTCCTTATCCTATACTTGTACAGTTGTGGATGTTTTTGAACTCAAGTATAATATTTTACATGCATTTTTCTTGTTTTTTAATCTAGGTTTGTTTTGTTGTTATATCCTTTTAAAATCTTTTTGAATCTCCTAATCTATGAGTTGTTGTAACAATTTTAAAATAAATTAGGTTATCCTGGAATGTGTTCTTGGTGAGTCTATTCTGGTTTCTAGCAATTGTGCTTATCTTGTGAAGTGCTTTCAAAGGATTTATTTTAGAATTTTGTTGTTCATCTGTATGTTGAAAGCAAGCAAGGATTTTCTACTCCTTTCTATTCTCCCTGTCTATGTTGATGAGATCACCAATCTATTAAAATATTCAGTCATTAACATATTGAAAATATGTGTGTACTGCATATGTAAGGCAAGTGAGTATATGTACTGACTGAAGTAAAGCAATGATGTTATTTCAGAATACTAGGGGACAAAAACACAAGAGAGAAAGCACAGAGTATTAATGAAATATGTGTGTATATGTGTACATGTGTGTTAGAGGGAGAGAGAGAGGTGAGAAGAGGGAGAGCGAGAGGAAGAGGAAGAAGGAAAGAAAGAGAGAAATAGAGGGAGGGAAAGACAGAGAAGAAAGAGAAGAGAGAGACAGAAGCAGAGGCAGAGAGAGAGACACACACACAATAAGGGAAGGATAAAGGAAGGGAGGAAAGGAAATAAAGTAATGGTAGAAAGAAGACAAATCATATATTTGAAGAGGAAGAGCTTGGGGAGGGATAGATATAGTAGCAATGGTTATAGGAAGAAAGGAACAAATGTTGACTCAGTACCTGAGGTCTTTGGAAGCCATATAGAAATATTATTGATGAATTCCTAGGATTGAAACTGCCTTTCATGTTATCAGTTATCACATCAACATTAAATATTATCCGTATTCTACATCTGGTCAGGTAGTCTATAACATACATTCACAATACAATAATGCTATTTCTCTTTCATTTTAGTCTGAGTCAAATGCACTTTATGTATTCCATTCTTATCCTAGTGAGTATTAATGAAAATATATCTCTTTTCTGACATTTACTGAATTTCTGCTTCCTTTTTTGTCTAGTAATAGAAGTTTGTGGTATATTAATTTAAGGAAACACTGGTAACATATGTACAATATTTTCTTTTAACTGAGGAGAAAATTTTTCTTCTAAATGATATTTATCTTTACAATGTCATTGTCATTACATACATTTATTACATGCCACCAATTATCTCTTATATTAAAAGCTATTTTTGATGTCTTATATTAAAGTTTTAAATTAATTCTATGTCTGTCGAATATAGCATAAGTAAATACAATATTGATATTGCTCCTGTTTCTCTTCTCTTTTATTGTCTTTGAATTATTGGGAACTTCCTTCAATTATTTTTGTCATAGTTATTTTGTTACATAATTACCAGTCTTATAGTTTCATCTGATCATTTTTTTGCTTCTCAATTTTCAGCTTAATAACCAAGTATATGAATTGTGTCAATTAACTTGAGTTTAAAAGTAGTCTTAAATATTTTTATAACTTTACTATAATTTATATGAAAATGTAACTTAAATAAAAATAATTATAAGCAAATATATAATTTTATTTTGAAATGTTTTCCCCATTATTTCTAGAAGTTAAAATATACCACATCAATTTATATGGCTTGGTCTTTAAAGTATTTTAAAATTTTGGTCTTAAATCATCTTGATCTGTCCAGCAAGTCTATAACTAAACATATTCTTCTTGGTCCTTATATGGTATTCAATATGAAGTCATTTCAGTATTACAAAACATATTCAAACTCAAGATAATCTGTGATTTCAATACTTTGGTTTTATAGAGGGCAGAGCCAAGCTGGTCACAATGTCAGGAATTCACCTGAATTTCCCCAAATTCTTCTCTAAACATTATTAAAACAATGCCTCAAAATTAATTCTGGAGTGACAGAACCACCAAAAGGATGGGGGTGGTGGTGGGAGTAAAAAAAATTTAACAGCCAATGACAATTTAGAAGATTGGCAGCAAAGGTTTGGTTCACTGGGTTGAGACTGCAACACAGCCCAGCACAGGTGATTATCAGCAGGCCTGAACTACTGAAAGGGGTAAGCAGTGGCTTAGTTGTCAATCACAGATAGAAAGTCACAATCCCAGGGTGATAGAGAGGAAAAAAGTACTTTTAGTAACTCATAAATCAGAACATAGACCAAGAGAGCAGTTTCTATAGCTGTCCTTGGTTCATATGACCTTGGAGGAACTGAGAGGTTGCTGATGTCCAGAGGTAGCCCTGAAACAGGCAAGAAAAATCTGAAACTTGAAACAGTGCCACTTCCATTCTGGAAGGACAGTTCAACTTTAACTTGAAATTAATCTCAAGAAAAAAAAAAAAAAACATGAAAATGATCAAACAACATCACCATCAAAAGAACATGACCATAGAAAGATCCTGTGTTATAGGGAAGATCAAAATAAATTCATAAGAAAATAATGAAATCAGAGCAGTTATGTGCAAAGCAACAAAAACAAATATGAATTGGTCTAGGCCCTGGAAACTCTCAAAAAGGATTTTAAAAAAATCAATGAAGAGAGGTTAAAAAAAAATGGGGAAAGAAATATGAGTAATGCAAGAAAATCATGAAAACACTTCAGTAACTTTAAAAGAGGCTCAAAAAACACAAAAGAAAACATTACCTTAAAAAAATACAATAGGCCAAATGGTAAAAAAGGTATAAAAAATCCACCAAAGACTTTTTTTAAAAGGTGTAATTGACCAAATGGAAAACAAGGTACAAAAATTTACTAAAGAAAATAACTACTTAAAATTGTAATTGTTTAAGTTGAAGCTAATGACTTCATGAGATATCAAGAAAAAACAAAAACAAAAAAAAAAACACACCAAATATTTCAGTTTTCCCACATCCCCTCCAACATTCATCATTATTTGTTCCTGTCATCTTAGCCAATCTGACAGGTGTATAGTGGTATCTCAGAGTTGTCTTAATTTGCATTTCTCTAATCAGTAGTGATTTGGAACACTCTTTCATATGAGTGGATATAGTTTCAATTTCTTCATCTGAGAATTAAATGGTCAAAGGATATGAACAGACATCAATTGGAGAATGGTTTGATTTCTTATAAATTAGGGTCAGTTCTCTATATATTTTGGAAATGAGACCTTTGTCAGAACCTTTAACTTTAAAAATATTTTCCCAATTTGTTACTTCCCTTCTAATCTTGTTTGCATTAGTATTGTTTGTACAGAAACTTTTTAGTTTGATGTAATCAAAATCTTCTATTTTGTGATCAATAATGATCTCTAGTTCTCCTCTGGTCATAAATTCCTTTCTCCTCCACAGGTCTGAGAGGTAGATTATCCTCTGTTCCTCTAATCTATTTATTATCTCATTCTTTATGCCTAAGTCATGGACTCACTTTGATTTTATCTTGGTATATGGTGTTAAGTGTAGCACACAAATTCTTAAAGGAAAAGTTAAATGAATTACAGGAAGAAATAGTAAAATTCTAATAGGAGATTTCAACTTCTAGCTTTCAAGAACTAGATAAATCTAACAAAAAAAAAACAAGAAAAAACTTAAGGAGACAAATAGAATTTGGAGAAAATTTAGATATAATAAAGTTCTGGAAGAAAATCGAATGGAAACAAAAAGGAATATGACACTCTCAGTGCTACATGGTACCTACACAAAAATTTCACCATGTATAAGGGCATGAAAACCTCACAACCAAATGCAGAAAATCAGAAACATTAAATTTATCCTTTCCCCATCATAATGCAACAAAAATTGCATTCATTTAAAGACCATGAAAACATATTAAAATTAATCATAAATAATAAGTTAAATAACAAATAATAGAAATAATACTAGTGTTTATGGGATACAGATAACATAGCACTTAGAGGAAAATTTAATCTCTAAATATTCAATACCATAGAGAAAAGCAAATTGATAAACTGGGAATGCAACTAAAAATAATTAGAAAAAGAACTAGTTTAAAATTCCCAATTAACACCATATAGAAAATCCTAAAAACCAAAGGATATATTTTACAAATTGAAAGTAATAAAAACAAGTGAATTGATAAGTCAAACTAGGAACTGGTTTTATGAAAAAAAAAAAAAAGCAACAAATAAGTAAATAATAAAGATTTAGTTAATTTGATTTAAATATAAAATTAAAACCAAATTATTGTAACAAAATTTAAAAGAATGAATTCACCACCAAGAAAGATGAAATTGTAGCAATTATTAGGGGATATTTTACCCAATTATATGCCAGTAAATCTAACAATCTATGTGAAATAAATATTTACAAAAATATAAGAGAAGCAGAAAAGGAAATAAAATACTCAACCACATCTTATGAAAAAAGTGAACAAGCAATCAATGAGTTCTCTAAAAAAATCTATGCAGGACAAGATGGACTCAAGTAAATTCTTGCAAACATTTAAAGAAAAATTAATTCCAATATCAATTAACTATTTAGAAAAAATGTCAGAAAATGTGTCCTACTTTTATGACACAAAGATAGTGCTGATATCTAAACAAGGAAGCGCAAAACAGAGAAAGAAAACTTTAAACAATTTCCCTAATGAATATTGAAGAAAAAAATTTAAATGAAGTTTTAGTAAGAAGATTAAAACAATATATCAAGAAGATCATATATGACAGTTGAAATTTATAGAAGGAAATACCAAGAAAACTATCCACATAATTCACCATGTCAATAATAAAACCAACATAAATTATATGATTATCTAATAGGTGAAGAAAACTTTTTGACAAAATACTGTACTCATTCACATGGGGGAAAATGCTCTAGAAAATATAGGACCAAATGGAGCTTTCATTATAACGACAAATAGTACCTATCTAAAACCATCAGCAAGCATTATCAGTAATACGGATACGTTATAAGTCTTTAAGCAAGGATTCCCATTAGTATTACCACTATTATTCAATATATTACTAGAAATTTTAGCTCTAGCAACAATAGAAGAAAAAGAAATTGAAGGAATTAGAATAGAAAATGAGGAAACAAAACTATTAGTCTTTATAAATTATATGACAGTATTCTTGGAGCATCCTAGAAAATCAAGTAAAAATAGTTGAAATATCTAACACCCTTAGCAAAGTTGCAGGATATAAAATAAATTCACATATATTACCAATGAAGTCAAGAAGTAAAAGGTAGAAAGAAGAATTCTATTTAAAATAATTGTAGACAATATAAAGTACTTGGGAGTTTACCTGTCAGGTCAAATCACATGAACATAATTGCAAAATATTTCATACAAAGTCAGACCTAAACAATTGGCAAAATAATGATTACTGACGGGTAGGCTGAGCAAATATAAGAAAAATGACAATTTTATCTAATTTACTCATTCAGTGCTATACCAAATTGCCAAAAATGATTTTTATAGATTTAGGAAAATAGTAATGAAATTCATCTGAAATAGCAAAAAGTCAAGAGTATCGAGGGAATCATCAAAAAATAAAAATATGAAGGGAGGTAACCAAACCATACCAAATCTGAAATTGTATTAAAGAGTAGTGATTGTCAAAATAATCTGTTACTGGCTAAGAGTGTTGGATCAGTGGGATAAATTAAGTATACAATACACAGTAATAAATGACTATAGTAATTTGTTAAACTCACATAGCCAAGATTTGGGGGGGGGGGGGAAATCACCATTTGACAAAAACTTTTGGGAAAACTGGAAAATCCTTTGGCAGAAAATAGGTATTTTTTGTTAAAACTTTTTATTTTCAAAATATATGCACAGATAATTTTCAACATTCACTTTTGCAAAACTCGTGTTCCAATTTTTTTTCATTCCTCCTCCCTATTCCCTTTTCCTAGATGTCAAGTAATCCAATTTATGTTAAACATGTACAATTCTTCTATACACATTTCCACAACTGTGTGCATATATATGTATATACACATATGCCTATGTATAATCTTGTTGTTTCTATATATCATGGTTCTCCTGGTTATACTCACTTCACTTAGACTTAGTTCATAAAAGTCTCTCCAGGCTTCTCTGAAATCATCCTACTGATTGTTTCTTATAGAACAACAATATTCCATAACATTCATATATCATAATTTATTCAGCACTTCTCCAACTGATGGGCATCCACTCACTTTCTAGAGAAACTAGGTATTGACTAACATCTTACACTGTATATCAAGATAAGGTCAAAATGGGTACATGATTTAGATATAAAAAAGGGAATAATCTAAGCAAATTAGTAAAGGATAGGATGGTTGACCTTTCAGATCTATGGAAAAGAGAAGAATTTAGGATCAAATGACAGAAAGAATTATGGGATGTGAAATGGATATGATTGCTTTAAATTGAAAAGATATTAAATAAACAAGGGCAAATCATTCAAGATTAGAAGGAAAGAAGAAAACTTGAAAAAAATTTTATAACAAATTTCACAGATAAAAGCCTTATTTCTCAAGTAGATACCCGAGTCAAATTTATAAGAATAGAAGTCATTCCTCAACTGATAAGTATTCAAAGAATATGAATAGGCAGTTTTTAAATGAAGAAATCAAAGCCATCTATAGTTTTATGGGATAAAACGCTATGGTGATGAGAGTTAGGGAAGGGGAACCCCCTTTTGGGTCTGTGCAAAAATAGTCGCATGACAGTGCAGAGTCCCCTGTAAATGAATTTACAGCCTGAAAATCTATATTGATAAAAAGGGTTTATTATAGGAATTTGGAAGTAAGGTTTAGTTAGTAAAGTTGAAGGTAGAGATAATAGGGCACCAGATTAGGTCCAGTGGGCATGACCCACATAAGGATGCCATGCTTAGGACTTCTGCAACGTGGACTCCAAAAGTAGCCCCTTTTATAATGGAGGCTCTTGGTGATCTTGAAGTGGAGTCCCAGGCTCCTGACTGGCTTTCAGCCAGGGTCAGCATTGAATAAAATTCAATGGCTTTAAACTGTTGGAGTTGGGAAAACCCAAGTTAGCTCAGATCCAGTGGGGGATGGGGGATGGGGAAAGCCCACTGACCAGGATTTATAAATCAAAGGTCAGCCATGGGGGGGTGGGGGAGAAGGCATGCCTAAAAAAACTGAAGTACTCATTTTTAACCCTAATTGTTGTAACATGTCTCTTCCCCACAGGTTGATGGGGATTTTTTCAACTATAAAAGAAGTAAAAACTCCTGTTTCACCTTCAAATATCCATCTCAAAGGGGTAGCACTAACTTCAGCTGCTATTGATCCTCCTACCCCAGACATGTAGGAGTTTGCCTTAGTCTTTGGCCGGTGACTGGGCCAGTTGGCACCTCTAATGACTGTGCGATCTGCACCTGTGTCCACCAGTCCTTCTAATAGTAGTCATTTATATAGATGGTGAGCATAGGTCGGCCAGCTGTCACAGCTGCTGTCCAGTATATTCCTGGGTTTTTCTGCTTGCAGTCAGAACGTAGGTGACTGTCACCAGGTTGCTTATTAGGAGTCTGTATCAATGAACCCGATGCTACTACTTCTCCTGGTTGTCACACATTGTCTACCTGTGTTAGTGACTGGGATATTATCTACACATTTCCCAGTTTCCCACATCAGTGTACGGATGAACACTGTTTTGTAAGTACTCTCAGGAGGTGAAATGGTCAAGCCTACTGTCCCTGGAGGCAAGGGATCCATAGGCTGGAGAGGAAAAGATTTCACCTCTCCAGGGGGTATCTCAGTTGTCCCAGCTGCATACAACTCTATCCTCCCTAATTGTAGTCCCTTTTTCCCATCATGTTGCTTCCTGGCTGACTGATTGTGTAATCCCTTTCTCCCCTCAGATGGCTTCCTGGCTGATTGGTCATGTCTGGGTATTGGACTTGGAGGCACTCTCTGGGTGTGGCATCTGCTGCCATCATGCCCCAAGTGGTTTTTGCCTGAGGCCCTGGATCTGGGCCCCTTATCCCATTTCCCTGAATCAGTCTACTCTCTGATGCCCAATGGAGTCTTCTGTTGCATTTTGGACATGGGGTTTTGGGTCTTGTTCTCCCAGCCTGTTTTCTCACTCTGTCTCTATGCCAAGATTGAGCTTTCAGATGGCCTACTTTACTGCATTGAAAGCATTGACGAGTCTCTTTGGAAGTCCCTTGCCAAAAGGGACCCTGTCTTCCCATGTTGGGATCTTGGGAAGTCTGCACCATAGCCTGGCTATAAAAGATATTTGTGCCCACTGTGGCTCCTCTAAAGGAGCGTCCCTATTTAGTCCTAGTATAATCCTTCTACAAACCTCATTGGCATTGTCTCTAGCAAATTGCCTTACCAAAGTGTCTGTTACTTCATTTCCATCATTAGTCCGTATGACAGCTGTCTGCAAACGTGCTACAAAATCAGCAAAGGGTTCATTTGGTCCTTGTACAATTGTTGTGTAGGTCTCACCCTTGTAGTTTTTACTGGGGAGAGAAGCCCATGCTTTGTTAGCAGCAGCAGAAATTTGCTCAAATGCTGTTATGGAGTAATTAATCTGTACTGAAGCATCTGCATAAGAACCTACACCTGTTAGTAGATCACAGGTGATTGAAGTATTAACTCCACTTTGACTATTTCATTGGGCTTGAATCCTACAAAGCTCACTATATTCAGAAAACCACAACAAGTTTTGTCCAGGTTCTAAGCACAACTTTGCAATGATTTTCCAGTCACTAGGGGTTAAGGCTTCATAAGCCAAATTGTGTAGTAACATCTTAACATAATGTGATGTAGCCCCAAAGAGAGTGCAAGCTTTTTTCAGGTCTTTAAGAAAATCCATATTAAAAGGAGGATATTTTCTACTTTCTTGACCTGCAGAATTATGCTGTTGAATCACAGGAAAAAATTGAAGTTTGAAATCATTATCTATTTCTTTTCCATTTTTGATAGGTTCAATAAGCCCTTTCTGTAATCTACTTATGGGGGTTGGTAATTGCTGGGGGGGGGGAGGGATGTGCCAATTATATCACTACCCCTCCCACTACTCTTGATGTGGGCTGATCAATAATCTGCTTTCTAGGCGGGTTGAAGTCTCTTCAGGACAATCAGAGTCAACATACCCTAATTCCTCATTCAAATCCCCTTGCCCTCTGGCAAGGTCTTGAGTTTGCTTATTTTCTATCTTTTGTTCCTCATGCTTTCTCCTCTGTTCACTTTTCCTTCTCCTATAACTTGCTCTATAGCTTAAGTCTAATTGAATCACGTTGTATATATAAAATACCTCTGCTGTAATTGAATAAGGCCCATTTTTTGCATAGTTTTTCTTCCTTTAAGAACCAAGGGGACATGAAATTCTATTTGTGGGCTGGTTACAAGTAAACTCTTCTCGTCAATTATCTTAATTATATCCTCTATAGGATTACTACTAGGGGAGGCTGGAGCAGGAGCAGGGGCTGTATCTGGTTCGGCTGAGACTGAGGAAATGTTTTTAGCTAACACCTGCCCCATCTCAGCTACTAAAGATTGCTGGTTTAGTCTTTAACAAGGTAAGTTCCTTATTTCTATTAGAATACTTACCTAATCTCCTGGTCACCTGAGGGCTTCAGTGGAAGTAGGGTGCCGGCCACACGTTTGGATGCCAAAATGCTGGAACTCTGTCTTCCCAGAAATCAGCTGGAATCAGGATCACTAAACGTCTTTATTCTTGATCTTTTATGGTCAAGGTCAGGGGCTTAGGCCTAGCAACCTCACACACCTTCCTCCCTCAAACGCCCAGAGAGACTGACCCAGCATCTGTGTCTCAATTCCTCTTCCTCCTCCTAGTCCTCCCACACATCACTTCCCCCTCTTTGTCCCACCAATCAAGTCAGCACAGAACAACTGGGGAGAGTCAACCTTCAAACAAGTTAATAGGGAACTATCCAATTGTCAATTAGTCTCACGTGCTTCATTATCCAAGTACATTGCTCAGTTCTAGCCCTTTACAACATACATATGCAATATAGTATAAATTTTGCATCTTTTCTGGACACAATTGTCTCCATACATTTCATTAAGGTCCTAGGCTATTATATCATATAGTTAGCTCATTGTGACCTATCTTTCAGCTAATCCTTCCTGATCTTTTTTTTCCCTTAAACAAAATAATTTTTGATTATCTTATTTCCATCTGTGTCTTATCAAGTCATTTTCTGAATTCACATGTAAGACTTTATTTTAATGCCTATTAAAGATTTATGACCTTTTTTCAGGTGCTAAGTTTGGTAAAGTCAGACCCAAGCCAATCTAGCCCATGTGAAAACTAAATCAAAGGACTCTAGGGCAAAGTAGGAAAAAATTGGTTGTAGGAATTAGAGGAGTGGGTTCAAATCTTATCTGATATATATCATCTGCATTATTTTTGGCAAGCTAATTAATTTCTCTTAGTTTTAATTTCCTCAGAAATAATTAAGAGCTTGGAATAAATAACTTCTTAGATCTTTCAGCTTTAAATCTATGCTCCTATTATTTTAGGATTACATTGGAAAGGTAGGAAAAGATGTTTGCATTGGGTTCAGACCAATTCAATTATTAAATTAAGCAAATTCTTACTAAATGCCTATTATGTGCAAGACTATGGTTACAGAGATTAAAAACAATATACACAAAGAGTTTGTAGTTCAATAGTGTAAATAAAGCATATACTCAAATATCATCCAATGTAGAATTCAATAGAGAGCAAAGTTTTTAATGCATTGGACAAATGTATATATTTGCCATTCTGTAATAATTTGTAATATCTTTTCTGTTATGAAGTAATCTTCACAAGTAGCCTTCAAAATATCAACTTACTTTGAGTTTCAGTTCTAGGTGTTTAGGATATAAAGATAAAACTAAATCATTCTAAACATTTACATTCTATGGGAGTAGGGGTAAATGGATTGACACAGCATTTATATTTGAGGTAGTATGGCATAGGAGATAGAGTCTGGACTAAGATTCAGGAAAACATCAATCCAAATACTGTCTCAAACAATCTGTTTCTGATCTTGATAGTCAAGTAATTTTTCTTGGCCTTACTTTACCCATCTGTAAAATGGAGTCATAATCTATTATTATCTTTCATGGTTTTTTATAAAGATCAAATAAGATAACATATGCAAAACATTTTGTAAATCTTAAAGCATATTACATAAAAGTTTGCTATTTGTAAAATTGGGAAATCAAAGATTAGTAGAGGATATACTCACCTTGCTGAACCTGGAATGAAGAAACAGTTCTAAAAGGTGAAATTGGGGAAGGAGTACATTCTAGGCATGGGGAATAGATTGTATGACTATACAGTAATTGGAGTTGAAATGTGCTTGGAGATAAGCCAGTGATCCAGTTTGGAAATAGAGGCCACAAGGATTTAGCCTCTAAAATTTTTGAGCACAAAAAAAATGAGATACACTTATGCCCTAAAAAGATTATTTTGGCAATTGGGTAGATTGATTAGAGAGGAACGAGACTGGAAGAAGAGAGACCAATTAAGAGGCTATTACCTTAGTTCAGCAAGAAATAATGAGGATCTAAATTAGAGCAGTGGCCATGAGAGTGGAGAAAAAAGGGGCCAGTTGTATGAATATTATGGAGGTATAATGGATTAGACTCAGCCACTAATTTGAATATACAGGATAGGGGGGCAGAAAAGGTCAATAATGATGCTGATATCTTGAACTGGGGGAGGGAAGAGAATTTATATTGTACAATTCAGCATGTACAGGAATAGTAAGACTATGTAAATTCCAAAAGCTGAGAACTCTAGCTACAAGTAGGCTGTCTTCTTTGTGAATCTTTTCCTGATTTTATTCTTCCCCAATTCTACTGGTAGTGCATCTACTCCCAATCTGCCTCATATTTATTTTGCATATATTATATATGTCTATGCGATATATGTCTATGCGGTTTTAAGGGAGGACTAACATCTCTAGTATGAGGCCTTGCCAAGCACTTTTTAAGGCTACTCATTCACCATTAGTGACTCCACTTTCACCCAATGGCTCCAAGAAGCTATAGCATATGTTACAACCATACCTTGGTAAAATCATTTTGACAGGCTAAAATTGATTGAGGATAACTGACAGACTTCAGACTTGTTAATTAGAGGTATGTTTACTTCCAAATATGTGAAGACTTCCCCAGGTGGAATGGACAGATGAGAATAATTTGTGACAGCAGCCTGTGATTTCCTTGCTCATCTTTGAAAATGAAGGACAAACAGCATGTGCATATTTTGTCTACTCTTTAAAGGCAGGTACTTTCACTGTTGTCTTTAGATCTATAGTATTTAGCAGTTCCTGGTATATAGAAAATGCTTAATAAATATTTACATATTGCTTGATCATCTAGTATAAGAATGGTAGACACTTGAATTTGTAGGATATGAAAAGGAGCCAATAGTGAGACCAAAAGAAAGCTATTAATTGTTTAATTTATACTACACATGGTGAACCTTCAAGATTTAGCTGAGGTATACAACCAGTCCTCTTCACTGAATGCTCTGTGAACTATGATGAACTATTCAGGTCCCTGCTGTCTCCTGGACATATAACAATCTTGAAATCAGAAGTGTGTCCTTTCTAGTCTTTGTTTAGCCACTGACTGTGATTCTAGGAGGGTGACTTAACCTCTCTCAAGCTCAGGACCTTCATTTATAAAATGAAGAGATTATGATTAGAATCTTTCTAGTTATGAATCATTGTATTCTACTATGCCAAAATCCCTTCTAAATCTAACAATTTGATGGTTGTCTGGCTAGCAGATAATGCTATAGAAATAATTCAAGTTCCATTGAAAACAGCAAGATCTTTATCTATTTTTAAGTCTTAAGTTGTGACTTCCTGACAAGGTGACAGGACCCCTCATCAAGGGCTTTCTGTTTCTGGGTCTTGCTGTGTTCTGATCTCTACTTGAAAAAGTACAAGGCTCCATGCTGAGGGCAGGTGCCTGAGAAAAGACTGGAATGCTGTCAGACAACATTAGGGCTCAGAATAGAAGGACAGAAATATGGGCACCAATCTGGCTCCACGTTCTCTTTCAGATCACAATTCTTTGCACCTCATTCCCTTTTTTGTCTTCTCTTATATCTTAACTTCCATACTTTTTATAATTGTTGCATTAGACCTGAGATTTCATTTGTGTAGCAGTTTTCTAGTGTATTTCTAGTGGGAAATATCCTCCAATAATTCAGATAGAAGATACTTTTTTTTGCAATTTAGAGTCTTAAAACACTGCCTAGGACAATAAAAGGGGCCACATTGGCTGGGGCCACAGAGCTAGTGTATGTTAGAGGTAAGTTTGTATGTATCCAGTTTTGTTATGTCAGGCTGCCTCTCTCTTATCACATGCAATATAAAGCCTTACAATAATATTAGTCTATAAGGCAGCATTTGCTATAAGAATAGTCAAGTATGGACTCATTTTAAACCTATTTCTAGTTTCCTTTTCCTCACCACCCCAACCAGCTCACATTCTTGCATCGTATTTTATAGGAAAAATTGAGACAATTCACTATAAAACTCTTTCTCCTCCTTTTCTCAAATTCTGTTTCTCAGATTTCTTTTGCCACCATCCTTAATCCTTGTATCACATAATGAAGTGATCTAATTTCTTATCAAAGTTACCTATAACTTGTTCAAGGGATCCTATTCCATCCTGTGGACTCTAACAGATTGCCTTCTCTATCATCCCTACTCTATTGTTTTATTTTCCATCTCTCATTTATTGGCTTATTTCTCATTAATATAAACATGTCCATATATCCCTTGTCCTAAAAAACCCCAAAAACCAAAAAACAAATAAACAAACAAAAAACCAAAAACCTCACTTGATCCTTTCATCTACCCTTTGTAGCTAAATTCCTTGAAAAAGCTATTTACAGTAGTTGCCTCCCCTTTCTCTATTCTAACCCACTTACAATTAGGCTTCTGATCTTATGTTACAAAACCTTCTCTCTTCAAAGTTAGCAGTGGTTTCTTAGTCACCAAATCTGATAGCCTTTTCTCAATCCTCATTCTCTTTGACCTTCCTGGAGCATTTGACAATGTTGATCACTCTCTCCTCCTTGATACTTTGTTCTCTCCAAGGTTTTTGGGACATCACTCTCCTTGTACCTACTTGACTGCTCCTTCTCAGTTTCCTTTGCTGGATCCTCATGCAGATCACATTCTCAAACCATAAAATGTCCATTCTCAGGATCCTGTCCCTAATCTCTCTTCTTGTTGATCTATTAAATTCTCATGGATTTAATTATCATCTCTATGCTGATGGTTTACAAATCTAACTATGCTGCTTTAATCTTTCTGCTTACCTCCAAACTTATATCCCCAACTGTCTTTCAGATGTCTTAAATTAGGTGTTTAGTAGACATCTTAATCTAAACATGTCTAAAAGAAAACTTATTTTTATCTTCCTAAGTCTTCCTTTTCATACTTCCTCTATTATGTTAGAGGGCAAAACTATACTAAGTCCCTTAACTTGGCAACCTAGGAGTCATCTTTGACACCTCACTGTCTCTCATCCCCTATATCCAATCTGTTTCCATGGTCTGTTGATTTTATCTGTGAAATATCTCACTTATATGCTTCCTTCCTCTGTTTTGATGCAGTCACCACACTAGTGTAGAGTCTCTTCACCTAATTCTTTGATTATTATAATCTGCTGTTGGGTCTTCCTGATTCAAGTCTATCCCCAGTCCAATCCATCCTCTCTTCAGCCATTAAAGGGATTTTTCTATAGTGCAAGTCTGGTGATGTCTCTTTTCTAGTCAATAAATTCCAGTGGCTCCTGATCACGTCTAGAATCAAATGCAAAATGCTCTATTTAGCATTCAAAGCTCTTCATAATTGAGCCCCACTCCTACCTCTCCAGTTTTCCTCATACTTCACTCCCTGCTGCACATTCTTTTTGATCCAGTGATGTTATTCTTGGGGCTATGAACAAGATGTTTCATTTCTTAGCTGTGGTCACTTTTTTCTGGTTATTCCTTATGCCTTTCCTATCCCCTTTAAATTCTAGTATCTTTCCTTTATTGATTATATCCTATTTTTCTTATGTAGAGCTTGTCATGTATATATTTTTTGCATTAGATTAGATGAGATCTCCCATTAGACTGTAAGCTTCTTTTTAAGTTAAAGCTTTTTATTTTCAAAACATATACATGGGTAATTTTCAATATTGCAAAACCTTGTGTTCCAAATTTTTCTTTCCTTTCTCCCCACCCCCTTCCCTAGATGACAAGTAATCCAATATATATATATAAATCATGTTAAACATATAGCTTAAATCTAACATAGGTATACATATTTATACAATTATCTTGCTGCACAAGAAAAATGAGATCAAAAAAGGAAAAAAAATGAGAAATAAAACAAAATCTAAGTAAATAACAACAGAAAGAGTGAGAATGTGATATTGTGTTCCATACTCAGTTACCACGGTTCTCTTTCTAGGTGTAGATGCCTCTCTTTATCACAAGACAACTGAAATTGGACTCAGTCATCTAATTGCTGAAAAGAGCCACATCTATCAGAATTTCCCTTCATATAATTTTGTTGTTACTATATACAATGATCAGCTGGTTCTGCTCATTCACTTAGCATCCATTCATGTAAGTCTCTCCAGACCTCTCTGACATCATCCTGCTGATCATTTCTCATAGAACAATAATATTCTACAATATAATTAATATACCATAACTTATTTAGCCATTCTTCAACTGATGGATATCCATTCAGTTTCCAGTTTCTTGCCACAATAAAAATGGCTGCCGCAAACATTTTTGCACATGTGAGTTCCTTTCCCTCCTTTCTGATCTCTTTGGGATACAGATCCATCAGAGACATTATTGGATCAAAAGGTATGCAGTTTTATAGCCTTTTGGGTATAGTACCAAATTGCTCTCCAGAATGGTTGAATCAGTTCACAACTCCACCAAAATGTATTATTGCCCCAGTTTTCCCACATCCTTTCCAATATTATCACCACCTTTTCCTGCCATCTTAGCCAATCTGAAGGATGCATAGTGATACCTCAGAGTTGTTTTCATTTGCATTTCTTTGATCAATAGTGATTTAGAGCACCTTTTAATGTGACTAGATGTGGTTTCAATTTCTTTATCTGTTCCTATACTTTAGCCATTTATCAATTGGAGAATGGCTTGTATTTTTATAAATGAATTAATTCTCTATATATTTTAGAAATGAGGTCCTTATCAGAATCCCTGAATATAAAATTTTTTTCTCAGTTTATTGCTTCCCTTCTAATATTATCTGCACTGGTTTTGATTGAACAAAACCTTTTTAACTCAATATAATCAAAATTATCTATTTTGTATTCAATAATGTACTCTAATTCTTCTTTGATCATAGATTCCTTCCTTCTCCACAAATCTGAGAGGTAAACTCTCCTTTGTTTTCTAATTTGCTTATAATATCACTATTTATGGCTAAAGCATGAACCTATTTTAACCTTATTTTGGTGTAGAGTATTAGGTATGGGGTCAATGTCTAGTTTTTGCCATACTAATTTTTAATTTTTCCAGCAATTTTGTTAAATAGTGAGTTTTCCCACTAATGAGTTCCTTTAAGATCTTCATTTTGGGGAGGGGCCCCTATTCTGAATCTCTAGACTTAGGCATCATCTCTACCCATGTATCCATAAGTACATAACTCTTTCATCCCCCAGATTCCATTCTAGCTCTCTTTTGTGTGTCATTTTCCCCCGATAGAAAGCAAAGTCCTGGAGGGCAGAAATTACCTTTCTTTTTCTTGCATTTATATCTGCACTGCATAGTACAAATATTATCTTTGTCTTGCCTTAAGATTTTGATTAATTGTAATAAAAATTCTCCTTACAAATAAAGCTGTCTAAACATAAAATGTATTTCCTTGGGAGTTAGTAATTTAAGTTCTTCAGATATTGGATAAACATTTATTAGTAGAAGGCACTCCTGCTTTGATACCATATGGCCTTTGTGACTTTTTCCAGTTCTAAGATACTGTTAATTTTAAAGGATGTTAAGGAGATGTTATAAATTCTATTTATTCAGAAGAGAGAGGACTTTTTTGGTCCTCATTCAGGTACTATTTACTTTTATTTTTACACAGTTCTAACTTGACTATCAAAGTAGAACTGATACATTAGATTGGGAGCTGGTTAGGTAGAAAAGAGTAGCTGTTGCTAAGCACAAGCCTACTGACATCAATAAGAAATGATAGTTAATGAAAGATTAACTATTAACTGGTAAAAGGAACAACTTAAAAAAACACAAAACAATTATATGAGACATTTAGCTTATGAACAAAAAACCTCCAAGAAATGATTCCAGGGTAATTAAAGCAAACTGTCTTCATGTTCTTTTGGAGGATGCGTGTATAAAAGGAGTGTTGAGGACATTAGAAAAAAAAAAAAAAGGAGACATGAATTCTAACTGTGGTGATTGGAGCTGGGCTTGTGGCTTGTTTGTGGCTTGGGCAGTAACAAAAACTCAGCAAAGTTCCAAATAAGGCAAAGGTAATAACAGCTGTTTATACATCTGAGTCATTCATAAGTGGAGTGTTTAGGGAGCCCGAGCTGCCTATGCAATATTAAAGTTCATGATGACCTTAAATTATCAGAATGATGCTAAATTATGTTCTTGTGCTTGTGCTTTTTTAAAAAACAAGTTAATGAAGTGTTTCATGTATTTTAGAATGAGTCCTGTTGATTTTTTAAACTTAAAGATAATCTTTAGTTATCTGGGATGCTCTCCTAGGTGGGTGAATCTGCTTTTACTGCTGATGCCAGGTAAAAGCAGTACCACCCTATTTCTATAGCTGCCATCATTATATCCAGTGGAAATAATTATTATGCCTGTTGTTATTATTTTAAAAATTTATTTCAGGGTAAGGAAGACAAAACCCAACATCTACTTTTTTTGAAATTATAAGAGTTTAAATGAACCTACCCAGGACCCACCAAAGAAGGAGAGAGATAAGTGAAGGTAAGCTGGGCCTTCAAAATCCTGAATCTTCCTTGTTCTGGACAGCTGTAATTGTTTAAAAAAGATTTTCTGGGGTGCATAGCCAAGATGTGGAGTAAAGACAGCAATGTAGCTTTCTTCCAATATTTCCTTCCAAAAAACAACCTTTAAAATAACTCCTCAAATCATATTTTAGAGCAGCAGAGAAGATAAAACGTCAGAGAAATGTTTCCCCATCCTCTTACAACTTAGGTTAGCATGAGAGGTCTGTGACAGTGAAGTAAGGACTAGTGAGGAACTTGGAAGCAACCCAAGTGGTGGGCTTTGGAGGCTACTGCAAAAGTAGATACAGCTGTCATAGTAGCTTCAGGAACTCTCAGCCCAGAGATAGTAATGGGATTAGACAACTGGTAAGAAAGAGATTACAAGAGATCTTTTGATGGCACTGGGTGTAGCTGGTGCTGATTTCAAATGTAGTGCCCACACGAAGTTATGGATTGAAGTATCAGAGAAAAGAGTGCTTTCTCATATATTATAAGGGAGCAGAAACCTGTTCACAGTTTTGAACTAGAGGAGTGCTAGTGTCTTTGGCTGCAGGAGATTAAAGGATCTGGTCAAAGTTCCAGGGTCAAACGGAGTGAGATTTTATGCTTGAAGTTGCAAGGAAGAAGGGGAGTAAAGATCAAAGTATAGATGGGGAGACTAATGACAATACCACTCACTGATCACTGTACCTTGAAAGCAATAAAAACTTACATACTCCAGAATTAGCTCTGAAAATAGCAGCAAAAACCAAACAATCTCAAATCTCAAAACAAAACAAAATCCTCCAAACAAAAACCCAACCAAGCAAACAATAACAACAACACCAACACCAACACCAACAACAGCAACAAAATTCCTGACAGTGCCTGCCCACTCTTTAGTGAGCAGAGCCTAACTTTAATATAGAGTAGAAAGTCAAAAAATAGGTTGGAAAAATAAACAAATGACAACAAACAGAACTTGGTCATAAAAAGCTAATACAATGGCAGGGAAGACCACAGCAGGAATTCAGAATGAAACATCAATGTTACAACAATAACATTAAGTATAAACAAACAAACAAACAAACAAACAAACAAACAAATAAATGTGTGTGTATGTGTGTGTGTATACAATAAATTACAAAAAAACAAATTGAATAAAACAGCTACAACAATAGCCTCAAAAAAGGCTAATTGGACCTAACCAAACAAGAATTCCCAGAAGAATTAAAGAGTTAAGAAATGTAGAATAAAAATTGGGGAAAAGAAATGAGTGATGCAAGAAAACTAAGAAAAGAGATTAACAGCTTGTTAAAAGGGGCACAAAAAGAAACTGAAGAAAATAATACCCTGAACAACAGAATTGGATTAATGGTAAAAGAGGCACAAAAGCTCACTGATTCTAATTTACAAATTCGAATTGAGTAAGCAAAAGCTAGTTATTACATGAGACATCAAGAAAGAGTCAAAAGGATAAAAAATAGAATAAAATATGAAAAAATACCATTGGAAAATAAATTTGCTTAGCAAATAGATAGAAGAGAGATAATTTTAAAATTATTGTTCTACCTGAAAGCCATAATCCAAGAAAGAGCCTAGGTTCTTTCAAGAAACTATCAAGAAAAATTGCCTGATATCTTGGATCCAGAAAGTAAAAAAGGAAATTGAAAGAATGTGCTGATCCTGTTCTGAAAGATATCCCAAAATGAAACTCCCAGGAATATTACAACTAAATTCCAGAGTTACAAGTCAAGGAGAAAATATTGAAAGCAGTCAGAAAGAAATAATTCATATATCAAAGAGCCTCAGTAAAAATCATACAAAAGTTAGCAGCTGAAGGGCATAAAATATGATATTCTGAAAGGCAAATGAACTGGGATTACAAGTAAGAATTGCTCAGAAAAACTGAGCATAATCCTTAAAGAGAGAAAATGGATATTTAATAAAATTGAGGATTTTCAATCATTCCTGATGAAAAGACCTAGATTGAATAGAAAATTTGACACTTGAACACATATCAAGGGAAGCATACAAAGGTAAATATAAAAGTGTAATCATTAGAGACTAGAAAAGTTAAAAGTGTTTATATTCCTACAGGGGAAGATGTTAACTCCTTAAAATCTTATCATTATTATGGCAGTTAAAAGGAGTTTACATAGACAAAAGGCATATGTATAAGTGAATAATGTTGGAATGAATTTCAAAAGAAGGAGAGATGAAAAAGAAGGAAGCACTGGAAGAAGGTGGAGAAAAGAGGCAGAATGGGGAAAATTATCTCAAAAAAAGCATGTAAGGCAGAGCTTTTATAGTGGGGGAGTGTGCATGTGTGAGGGTGAGCAGTGCTTGGCCATCACTCTTATTTGAACTGGTTGAAAAAGGAAAAAAATATACACATACTCATCCTCAATTGGGTATAGAAATCTATTTTAATAAGGAAGAAATTGGAAGGAAACATGGTATGAGAAAGGGAATAAGGATGATAAAAGGGAGAGAAAATTAAGGGATTTCAATGGTTAGAGGCAAAACATACTTTTGAGGATACAAAGAAAAAAACATAGAATGGAAGTAAATAGACTAATCCTAACTCTGAATGTGAATGGAATGAGTTAACCAATAAAATGAAAACAGCAGAATGTTTTAGAAACCAGAATCCAACAATATATTGTATATGAAACACACTTGAAGTAGAAAAACACACACAGAGTTAAATAATGGCTAGAGAAATACAAATTAAAGCAACACTGAGGTACCCCCTACCACAAATGCTATAAGGAATGAAAGGAATTAAGTACACTAATAAACTGCTGGGTCAGCTGTGATGTTTTAGCCATTCTGGAGAACAATATGGAAATATACTCAAATAATTAAAATTGTGCTTATACTTTTTGACACAACAAAACTTGTAGGTATATTTCCCAAAGATAACAAAGGAAAAGAGAGAAGAAGATATGTATATGTATATATATGTTTATCAATTAGAGACTGACTAAGTTTTGGCTGTTATTGTGATGACATACTATTGTGATATGAGAAATGACCAGATGATTTATTACAGAAAAAAACAAAGCAAGGTCTATATGGACTGATGGAGAAGAAGCTAAGAGATCATTATACACATCAAAAGCAATTTTATAATGATGGTTAACTGTGAAAAACTTAGTATTCTTATCAATCAACATAATAATCTAAAATAATTCCAAAGGATTTATGATAGAACAAAAATGTTATCCACCATTAGATAGAGAACTGATCAACTTTGAGTGCAAATTGAAATATAATTTTCTCGCTCCCTCTCTTTTTCTGCTTTGGCTAATAATTTGGCTGTTTCACCTTAATATGACTATCCTCTTACATTTCCCTGTTTCTTACCTCCCATAACAAGGAACAACTTTTAATTTCTATTCCATTTTCTTCTATTTTCCTGAGGGCTTCATAAAATCTGGCTGAAAACTGAAAAGAAGTTAGGTAATGCAGTAGATAAGAGTGTCAGACTTGAAATCAGGAATTCAAATTTGGCCTCAACACTTATTAGCTATGTGACCCTGGCAAATCTATTAACTCAGTTTGCCCCAGTTCCTCATGTATAAAATGAACTGGAGAAGGAAATAGTAAACCACTCCAGTATCTTTGCCAAGAAAATCTCAGCATCTCAAAAGGGGTTATAAAGAGACTAACATGATTGAAAATGACTAAGCAACAAGACTCATCTGGACAGAAGGTCTTAAATTGGGATCTGTGAGACGCATATCCATACACAAGTATATACATGTATTTGATTCAATAAGCATTTATTAAGATATTATTATGTTCCAGGTATTGCACTAAATACTGTGAATGCAAAAAGAAGCAAAGTATAGTCCCTACCCTTGAGGAGTGTATAATGCAATGGATTGTAGTGTGTGTGTGTGTGTGTGTGTGTGTGTGTGTGTGTGTGTGTGTGTGTAACATATATATGTATACTTCAATTTATTTGGTTTCCTTTGTATTTTATGTATTTTATTTTATGTCTTTAAATAAATATTATTTTGAGAAGAGGGTTCACAAGATTTACCAGACCACCAAAGGAATGTCATATAAGAAGCATCTAAGGCTACTTTTCTATACCCAGTGTTGCTATTTGTTTGTTTTGGGCAAATTGTACACATTATCTAAGTAGCCAGATGAAATAAGTTCCTTCAAGGTCATTTATGTATCTCTAGGTTAAAGTCTCTTGGTCTCTAATCTTACTTACACTTGAGGAGATATTCCATCTATTACATTTCTGGCATATGAACATCTGGATTCTGTTTGAAAGCCCTCAGGGACATAGGACTCATTACCTCTCAAGGAAGTCCATGGTTCTTAGTACTGAGTACTGAGATATACACTGTGTCTCAATGTGGCTATCCCTAAATTTTTATTTCTCCCTGTCAAGCCAAATCATTTGTGAATCTGCTTCCTACAAAACTAAATCTGTGCCTCTTTAAGATTCAGACACAAATGAAACTCCAGCAGTGATGTGTACTGTAAGTAATGCATTATCCATGATTAATTACAATTAACTGGGTGGGTAATATTTTCCCCCACTCAGGTACTTGATCTAAAATTTTATGATAAATTCTGATCAGATACTCACTGTCTAAATTAATATTATTTGATCTGAAAATGCAAGCATGTTTTCATCCAAAATCAGCTGTTGTTTTGAGTCCAATCAGCATATTATGAGGCATCACATAATAGAGTAAAATGTTAAGCAAGTGACACAAAATATAGTTTGGAGTGTCAGTATAAAGATGGTACTTGGGCTGAAATCATGTGTATATACTCAAGACTCTCAAGACGAGGCTAGAGCACTGTTTACAATATTGTATCTGTTTCTAAGATACAGTTTTTAAAAGAACCAAAAATAACCAGTCACCTGGGTGTTGAATAGCTCCTTTCTTTCTCCATCACCTACATATGGATGTCTACTATGTTTCTAATACTCAACACCCATATAAACAGCTTCAAGAAGTACAATGTTCATCTCAGGATCCTAATGAGAAAAGTAGAGAGAAGAAATGTTTTGATCTATTTTGAGATATAATATAGTTTCTGAAGCACTGCTACATAAGTAATAATTCAACAGCTTAATCAAGTAAGCATTGATGGAGAAGTAGCTTGACATAGTGGCCAGGAATACCTGGATTCAAATTCAGCCTAAAATAGGTACTTAGTGAGTAGCGCCTGGCAAGTTAATCTGTGCTCCATGCAATTCTCCAAAATTGTATTTCAAACCAATTGTTGAATTGTATTGGTGAAGGAGGATACCATTCAGTAAACTGTCTTTATTATTGAAATCATTTGGTTGAAACATTGTACTAGATAGATGAACAATAAAAGTATGAACAATGCCACTAGCTATGACTTCAAAGAGCTTGAATTTTCTGGAAGATGGGATTTTATCTGGGATATGAGGAATTCAGAATATGGAAGTGCGAAGGGAAAGAATTCTAAGCATGAGAGATAGCCATTGAAAATTACTAGATTATAGAAATGAAATGGCTTGTAGGAGCAACAAGATCAATGTCACTGGACCAGTATGTGAAGGGAATTAGGTTTTAAATAGTCTGAGAAAGTCAAAAGGGCCAGATTATAAAGAACTTAATTATTTTAAAGAAAATAATAGCTTTTTGTTTTTAAAATATATGCAAAGATAGTTTTCAACATTCACCTTTGCAAAACCTTGTGTTCCAAATTTTATAAAGAACTTTAAAGTCAAACAGAATTTTATATTTGTTCCTGGAGATAATAGGGAACCACTAGAGTTTATAGAATGGAGGAAATGACATTGTTAGATTTGCACTTTTGGAACATCTGTTTGACAGCTGAGTGAAATTTGCTGACAAGTGAGTGAAGATCCCTGAGTAGGAAGATACTGAGTAGGGGGGTCAATCAGAAGAATATTACAGTAATTCAGTTATAGGGTGATGAGCGCTTGTACAAGGATGGTGGTAGTGTCAGATTACAGAAGAATATATATGTGAAATATTACAAGAGTTTGCTTGGCAACATTGGATAGGATGGATGGGAGAGTGAGGAGTCAAGGATGCTAACTAGATTGCAGCCAGGGTGACTGGAAGGATGATGATACCCTTTACTGTAATAGAAAACTAACAAAAAAGGAGTGTTTTGGAGGATAGATAGTGAATTGAGTTTTGTATATTTTGAATTTAAGATGTTTATAGAGCATTCTGTTTTAGTTGTCTACTAGGTAGATAGAGATGTAAGACTAGGAGTCATCAGTGAGGTTAGGACTGGATAAATAGATCTAACTATTATTTATACAGAAATGATAATTGAATCCATGTGAGATGATGAGATCACCTAACAAAAGAGAGAAAAGAGAAGAAGACTCAAGATTGAAGCTTGGGAAAGACTCACCATTAGTGGGACTGATCTGCATAAATATCCAGCAAAGTGAAGTGGCCAGATATGTAGGAAGAAAATCAGGAGAAAGTAATGGCATGCAATTAGAAAGAATACTGAGAATAAGAGAGTGATTGACCTCATATCAGGGATGACTAAGTCAGTTACATTATTGTCCTTGATTTTTACACATATTTCTAAATAAATAGAATAGGCAGCTACGTGACTCAGTGGATAGAGTGGTGGTTTAGAGTCAGAAAGATCTGAATTCAAATTTGACCTTGGATGCTTAATAACTGTGTGATTCTGAAATAATTACTTAACTTTGGGTTGCCTTAATTTAATAGAAAAGTTAAAGGCAAACCACTCCAGTATCTTTGCCAAGAAAACTCCAAATGGGGTCATACAGAATCATACACGACTGAAATGACTGAACAAAAGCAAAATAAATAGTTTATGCCCTGAGGATTTTAGAGTGGTTTCACTTATATTCTGGGAAATAAAATGTACATTTTTGTGACATATTTTCATCCTACTTAAAGATCTTCTTTCTAACCTTATTCCAGATGGTTGAACTTGACAAAGTTCCAAACATCAAATAAAAAAGGGTATTACTGTACTAATAGATGAAAAGAGTTTAATATCTCAGCATTGCTGTGACAGAGAATAATTGGTGTTTTGTTGTCATTGTTCAGTTGTGCATCATTCCTCATGACCCCAGGGCCCATACTGTCCATGGAGGTATTTTTGGAAAAGATATCTGTCATATCCTCCAGTGGATTAAGCAAAATAGAGGTTAAAAATGTGCTCAATGTCACACAGCTAACAAGTGTCTAAAGCCAAATTTGAACTTAACTCTTCCTGATTTCAGGTGCAGAACTTTATCCAATGAACCACATAGTTACTTATTTTTTTGTTTTACTCTTTCTTAATTGCTACTTCTGATCCTCTTCTTTTCCTGCTCAGAATTGTTCAATAGTTCATGAATGCTTATTTTAAAAATCTAAAATTTAAAAATGTTGTTCAAACACTTCAATCTCTTCCAACTCTTTGTGACTCTTTTTGGGGTTTTCTTGGCAGATACTGGAGTGGTTTACTATTTCCTTCTCCAGGCCATTTTACAGATGAAGAAACGGAGGTAAACAGGATTAAGTGACTTATCACACAGCTAGTAAGATCTAAGGCCAGATTTGAACTCACAAAGATGAATCTTCCTGACTCTAGGCTCTGCACTCTATCCACTGTTTCACCTGCTGCCCTTTTAGACTCTCTAGATTCTCACTCAAAGACTGCTATAATTTGTTTACTATCTAGTTCCCAGTATTACTTTTCATTTCTTATCCTACTCTCATTATATTTGAGTGAAAGAGAATTACTTGCCATTTTTGAACCTGCCCCATGCTCCCCCATCTCCTTACTTTTGTTCACATTTAGAGCATTCTGTCTAATATTTCTATCTAAAGAAAAAATGATCAGTTCTACCCGTGAAACTGACACAATATGATGTGGTATGGTGGTTCCCAGTATATTCTATTATAATGATAAATTTTTAATATTTGAGTGTTTTATGGACTCCCACATGATAGTTATAGTATTAGTATTTTCTGGTTAAGAAATGCAGGATGACAAAAAATTACTAGAATTTTAGTAAGTTCAGCCACTGAGTTGAAAAGGCCCTAAAAGACTATTTTGTCCAACCTATACTTAATCTAAGACATATATGATAAGTTATCATCCCACATTTGTTTGAGAGCCTACTGTGATGGTGAACCCACTTTAAGTTTCCTGGACTTAGGTGCCACAAAACAGAAGCTAGATAACCCTTTGTTTAGGATGTTGTGTTTGGTAAAGGAGTAAGGAAGAAATAATTTACTCTTTAGAGATGAATTGAACTAAGTAATCTTTGGAATTCTTCCAATCCAAGATTATATGATATTTTCCTTAACTCTTGAGATTTTTGCCCATCCCCTTCACCATATCATTTGTTTTTATCATTAGGCTTACCCCTTCACTTCAGCATTCAAGGGAAGGAAAAATACAGTTCATCAATTTCTAAATTTTAATTCTTTTATTCTTGTATCAACAATATAGTTATGCTGTGAGATTTACACTTTTTGAGCCATTACAAAGATATCTTATTCCTTTTATTTGCATTAGCTCCAAAATTTTTTAAAAAATCATTTGTCATATTTGAAGCAATTTAAAATCATTTATCTAATAGGCATTTTTGACATCCTCAAAAGGTGCTGCTAAATACCCTTTAAAATACTTTTTGATACTCTAAATAACTATTCATTAGATAAATATAAATTATAACTCTGAGGTGCTACTTCACACCTATCAGATTGGCTAATATGATAGAAAAGGAAAATGCTAAGTGCTAGAAAAGATGTGGGAAAATTTGAACACTCATACATTGTTGATGAAGTTGTGAAGTGATCCAATCATTTTGGATAACAATTTGTAACTATGCCTAAAGGGTTATAAAACTGTGAATACTCTGATCCAGCAACACCACTACTAGATCTGTATTCCAAAGAGATCATAAAAAAGGGAAAAGGATTTACATGTACAAAAATATTTATAGCACTTTTTTTTAGGAGCAAAGAAATGAAATTGAGGGAATGCTCATCAATTGGAGAATGGCTGAATATGGTCTAATATTACAAATGTAATGGAATACTATTGTGATATAAGAAATGATGAGCAGACAAATCTCAAAAAGATTTGTAAAGACTTGCATGAGAGGCCCTAGCTCCTAATCTAGACTGTACTATACTATCTGGGAGAGCAAAGGCATTTTCACATGCAAAATTCTCCAGAAGCAAGGTGATAGAGAAGATAGAAAGCTTGGCCTTGGAGTAAATAAGACCTGTATTGAAACCTGGTCTCTGTCTCTGGGATTTAGTTTTTCCATCTGTAAAAAAGGGATTGGAGTAGAAATTCTCCAAGCTTTAAATCTAGGAACTTTAAAAAATACCCAACATTGATCTTCACAACTCATAAATAAACTTAAACAGGTACAAGAAACATTTTATGGTATTGTTTTTTATAGTTTTTAAAAACTTTTCTTTTTAATTGTTAAAGCTTTTTATTTTCAAAATATGCGTAATTTTCAACATTCATCCTTGCAAAATCTTGTATTCCAAATTTTTTTTTCTTCCTCCCTTTCTCCTACCCTCTCCCCTAGATGGCAAGTAATCCAGGATATGTTAAACATGTGCAATCCTTCTATACATATTTCCACAATTATCATGTTGCACAAGAAAAATCATATCAAAAAAGAAAAAAAATAGAAATAAAACAAAATGCAAGCAAACAACAACAAAAATAGTGAAAATGCTATATTGTTATCTACACTTAGTCCCCATAGTCCTCTCTCTGAGTGTAGATGGCTCTCTTCATCATAAGACCATTGGAACTAGCCTGAATCATCTCATCATTGAAAAGAGCCATGTCTATCACAATTGGTCATTGTATAATCTTGCTCAAACATTTTATTTTGATGTATGCACCAATTTTAAACTATTTTGTACTAACAAAGTGGGCTATCAAGCTGATTGAGAGGAAAGTCTATGTCATATCATCATTTTGAAGAATTTGTTTTCTGACTTAGATGCATAGTATATTTGATAGAAAGCCTATTTTGGAGTCTAGAAGACCTGAGATTTGACATTTCCTAAGTTTATGGAAATAGATAAGTCTGATTACTTAACCTTTCAGCATTCTAGGTACTGATTACTTAACCTTTCAGCATTCTAGGTAATTCCTTCCTTCCTTCCTTCGTTCTTTCCTTCCTTCCTTCCTTCCTTCTTTCCTTCCTTCCTTCCTTCCTTCCTTCCTTCCCCTTCCTTCCTTCCCTCCTTCCTTCCTTCCTTCCCTCCTTCCTTCCTTCCCCCTTCCTTCCTTCCTTCCTTCCTTCCTTCCTTCCTTCCTTCCTTCCTTCCTTCCTTCCTTCCTTCCTTCCTTCCTTCCTCCCTCCCTTCTTCCTCACTTCCTTCCCTCCCTCCTTCCTTCTCTCCTTCCTTCCCTCCTTCCTCCCTCCCTTCTTCCTCATTTCCTTCCTTCCTTCTTTCCTTCCTTTCTTCCTTCCTTGATGAGGTCCACATAAAACTTCCCCTCCCCTGATTATTTTCCCCTTTAAAAAGGTATTAAAATAGCTTTTGCCATAGGAAAAAAAATTAATATGAATAATTCAGAGAAGCATGGGAAGAGTTTGAAGATGAAAATAAGCAGTAGTCAGAGAAATTACACACACACACACACACACATACACACACATACACACACACACACACACACACACACACACATAATATATACAAACAAAAAAGTGACTTATAATGACCAAGCTTGGCACTAGATAAAGGGTGAAAAATGATGTTTTTCAGATGAGTGTGTGCATATGTGCATGTTGAGGGAGGTGGTCTCTGAGTGTAGGAATATGTGAGATTTCATATATTGCCAGACATGACCTTGAATAAGTGGCTTCTTTTCTCTGAATATTTTATTTAAATAGGCTAAATAAAGTCTCTAAATTTCTTTCATGTTCTTAGAACTGTGACTCTATGGATTTCTGTTTGATAACACTTTAGCAGGCACTTGAAATTATTAATAGCTAATATACTGATAATAAGAATTTTAAAATGCAGCTTTTCTTACTTTCAAAGAGCTTACATCCTAATTGTTAGGGGATTGTGCAATGGGTATAGTAATAGGCTATGTACAAAGTTTCTAAAAGCAATCTTCAAAAGGAGAGAGTACTAAAAACTGAGTAGCGGAAGGAAGAAGCTGGTAAAACCTCATATGGAAGTGTTCCAATTCCTGCTAAAGAAAATTGGAAACTAGAGATAGAAGAATCGATTATATGATGTACAAATAAACAAAACCTTTAGGTTTTGTCCATGTATTGGACAGAGGAAATGAACCTCTTTGTTTCAGTAGGAAGTCTGTAGGCAGGAAGTTTTATATGTCAGAATGGAAAGGTAATACAAAAAGGGGGAAGAGAGCTTAGAAAAGAACTATAAAAATTGTTCTGTCTTAGAAAATAATTCTGATCCATTTTTTCTGCACCTATAGCCTAGTCAGTCTGGTAGCATTCGGTGACTGAGGCTGTAGTTTTTGTGAAAGTAAACAATAAAGCCTTGAACTAAAGCAGATCTAAATCAGTTTAACTTGGCCTGAATGGCCATGGTGATATCAGTCACATTATTGGTCAGGAACAGGTCATGAGCTGTAACAAGAAATGTCTTAATGCCCAGTCCCAAGGATAATTAAAAAAAAATAGCTGTCCATATCATATATAAAGGAAAACCAGAACAATATGATATATGTTCATATCATATATAAAGGAAACCAGAACAAAAATTGAGTCTTGTCAATCTACTCGAATTTTGCTGACAGGTAGATGCAGCTCTGAGTTCCAAATTCCTTTATCAAATTGATGTAACCCCTACTCTGTGCCTTTGTTATGTGTTGCTCAGAAGGAAACATTTCTCTCTTTTTGACAGGCTTCTGTGGCATACAATTTAAATTAATGAATCTCACTGCACCAATTTTCTATCTTTTCTCCTATGCCTTCTCTCTTTCAAATAAGACTTTGCCTTATAAGATTTAGATGTGCTTTCTCTCTCTGTCTCTCTGTCTCTCTGTCTCTGTCTCTGTCTCTGTCTCTGTCTCTGTCTCTCTCTCTCTGTCTCTCTTTCTGTCTCTCTCTGTCTCTGTCTCTGTCTCTGTCTCTCTCTCTCTCTCTCTCTCTGTGTGTGTGTGTGTCTGTCTTTCTTTGTCTCTTTCTCTCTGTTTCTCTCTATTTTCTCTCTTTGTGTCTGTCTCTCTTTTTGTCTGTCTGTTTCTCTTTCCCCATTTCTCTCTCTGTCTTTATCTGTCTCTGTCTCTCTCTCTGTCTCTGTCTTTCTTTGTCTGTCTCTGTCTTTCTGTCTGTCTCTCTCTGTCTTTCTTTGTCTATCTCTGTCTCTCTGTCTCTGTCTCTCTCTCTCTTTCCTCTGCTCTCTTCTCCTCTCTCTTCTTTCTCCTCTCCTTTCTTCTTTACAGTATATATTCTAATGTATTTTTCCTTGGTGGTCAGTCAACATGACACAGGAACTTGTTAACTCCTTTGTGTTGTCCCATTTTGTACTATTTCTAGTGGAAAGATGGACTCTATTATTTAATAGTCCTCATTTACGGCTCATTGATATACTTGGTTCCCATGATTATAGGAAAATGAATCCCCTTTATCTATTTACTCCATTTTGTGCCTAAATTTACAACATAAAACAGATAGTAAGTGGCATATAGTATATAACTTAGCCATATATTTCAATAAAGAATTTTATTAAGCTTATGAATTACATTCATTCATTCACTAAACTAACATTTATCAGCTTCTATCACATGTACCATGTTACTCATGGGAACTTGGATGTAGGGATGAAGGTAGAGTTAAAAATAATTAAAACAGGGGCAGCTAGGTGGCGCAGTGGATAGAGCACCAGCCCTGAAGTTAGGAGGACTTGAATTCAAATCTGACCTCAGATACTTAAAACTTCCTAGCTGTGTGACCCTGGGCAAGTCACTTAACCCCAATTGCCTTGGGGGGGGAAATTAAAACATCACCCTTTTTCTTATAGGGTTTATGATCTTTGGGATAAAAGAGATGACATGGACAATAGAGTAATATACAATAAATATATGGTAAATCCCTCAAATGAATTATCTTTAATACTTCCTCCTTTTTTTTTTTTTTTTTTTTTTGATAGAGTTCTCAGGTCTAATTGTCTCATCAATGTCTTTTACATTTCAAATATTTTTGATATTTTAATTCTTCTCAAATTATTTTTAGTGAAACCATCTAAATATAACCTAGTTTGTAAGTAGATCATTTAATTCAAAATATTCTCCATCTTTTTTTTTTTTTTTTTAGCATCAAGGACCTTTATATAAATAGCAAGACTAGGTGATAGGTCTACAGACATATGGTTAACTTCCTTAGTTAATTAAATTCAGAGTATTTCTCAGACTTAATTTTCCAAGTAATTTCCATTGTTTGTTGAGTCCATTTGAGTCACAGGACCCTAGGGAGTAAACATGAATTGAGATAGAACTACATGATGTATTTAGCCTGTGGTTTGATTATCAGCTTTAATATTCAAATGTGACTTCAGTGTTCCAGCTTGAGGAAGTTCAGAAATTAGTTCTTTATTCATCATCTTAATGGAGGAATGTTTGTCCCAGTATGTGATAACTTGGTAGCAGCCTAACAAAGCACCCAGAAGTTTGGTTCCATAATCTACAGAGATAGCCCTGCTAGAGGAAAACCACTTTCTCCTGGGCCCCCTCTCTAGGATATACCATGACTTATTCAATTACTGAATTGAAGAGGGTATGGACAAGAAATAGCATGTTGGTAATGTATAATAGGCTGCATTTGGAGCCAGATGATTTGGGTTCAAATCCTGAATCTTCCATTTCTGCTTGAGGGATCCTTGGAAGGTAACTTAATCTTTGTAAGAGTACTGTAAAAGGAAAGGATTAGAGTAAATGTTCTCTAAGATCCTTTATAGCTCCAAATCTAGGTTATGTAACTCTGTCTGTGTTTTTTTGTCTCTCTGCTTGTCTATATTTATCTTTCTTTGCTCTTAGTCTTTCTGTTTATCTTTTCTCTTTCTGTGTCTCTCATACAATGACTTTCTGTTTCTTTTTCTGCTTCTGTCTGTCTGTCTGTCTCTCTCACACACAATCCTGGGTGAGAGCAAGTACCTCTGGGACAGGCACTGATACTTAAGATCTGACCTTACTAAACAACTGCTTTTCCTCCCCCAATAGAATGTAAGGTCTGTTTTCTTTTTGTCTCTACATCACCAAACAGCTAGCAAAGTGCTTTGTTCAGACTGGGCACTTAAAAAATTCTTACTGATCAGTTGATTCCATTTTGCCATTCTTGGTCTTATATTGATAACATCCTCTATCACAGAACCATGAATTCATTCTCTGACAGTAAGGGCAATGATAAAGTAGCTCTGATTTCTCTCAGAACTGAGCCCTGACAAAGGAAGTGGTTCCAAATTTGGCATCCATGAAAGCCATAGAAACATCTTTCCTAGATTTCATAGTTCTTTGAGCAATGAGCTAAGGTTAGAAAAGCAATATTTAGGCAGATAGAGTTGATAGTGACAATAATATTGACCTATAGAGGTATTAATAGCTGTTGGGAATTTCCTACTATTTGTTTTATTATTGAGTAATATCTACCTGTTCAGAAGTCTTTAACAGCATAGTGCTTGGTGTATAGTAGTTCCTCAACAAATATTTGTTTGAAGAATGAATGATTTAATGAATAAATGAATTTTGCTGAATGATTTCTAAGTACCTATTGGATAAAGTACAAACTCTTTCACTTGGTATTTAAGGCTCTCCATACCATATTTGGCTTTCCTATATACCACACTCCAGCCAATTTGAGCAAGTTTTCTTTTTTTAAATGTTGCATTTTTGCACCTTAATTTCTCTGCTTACATCATTGTTTCCACCTAGGATGTGCACTTTAGCTATCTCTACCTATTGAACTTTTATACATTCAAGGCCCCTCTCAATTGTCACATCTACTATGATGCCTTTCCTGATATCCCCCAGTGATTTGTTCTTCTTTTCAACTTCAATTATGATTTGTTTGTACCTCTCATGTCATTGATCACTATTATCTGTTGTGGGGGTAGGAAAGAATTTAATACATGCCTTCCAGGAAACTGGATTCTCCTGGATTTATTCACAGGAGCTGTGATCTGGGATATCTCTTTATACCTAGGTTGATTCTGTTATAAAAGGAGAGGTTTGGGTTAAGTGATCATTACAATCCTGTTCACTTCTAAATGCTATGATTCTAAGTCACAACCTCTCAAAATTCATTTCCTCACTCATAAAATTGCTATAACCATGTTACATTACCCTACCCTACCTTCCAGGGCTGTTGTAAGAAACATATGCCAAACACATTAGAGTCCTATATAAATGTGAGTTGTGATTATTACAGAGTGGTTGCTGTGCATGTCTTATTTCCCCTACTGGATTTAAATGCCTGAAAGGTGAGCATCTAGACCAGATTTATCTTTGTTTTTCATTAAATATAGCACTGGACTTTGCACTTAGTAGGTGCTCAGTAAATGTTTGTTGAATGTATAGGAAATGCCTTCTTTATTTTGTTCAGTTATGAAGGAAAAAAAGGTGAAAAAATCTAATTTGTAGTGTAGTTGACAGAAAATATGTTATCGACTATGTTCAGATAGACCATCCTCCAGTTATTTAAGTTATAAGATCCTATCACTTAAATAAGGTCAGTCCTACTGAAGAGATTATACGAGCTGTTCAGGTCACTGCTGCGAGACTAGCTTGGGGATCCTGCATGCTATCACAGGAATAGGGTGGCCTGATAAGTTACCCCCAGTAGAAAACAAAATTGCTCACTGGAACTTTTGCAAATGGAACTTGGAAAACAGGTTATCATCCAGTCCCTCATTTGGGGGCAGTGTGAAGAGGCCTTTAGTTGGCAGCCAGCTGTGTGATTTCCACTCTCCAAAGTGGGGCGGCTCTAGCCTCACAGAGGTAAATGACTTCTGTGCTTACCTATACCTTTGATGTGGGTCTCAGAAGGAGCTGGCACAAAGCATACTGCAATAAGCTTAGGGCAATTGCCTGTCTGCTAGGTGAGACACTTCTGTCCTCCTTATTTAAAGATGGTGTCATGTCCTAAAATCGAAAATGAAAACTTCCCCCTGCAGATCTCAAGCAGTCTATAACTTAGAAAGCAGGTAGCCTTCTCTTTTATGAGGCCGTCTGGAAATGCTGACAATGAGATGAGAGTGCAGATGTTTATTCATGTTGCTTAGATTTTGACTTATGCCCTTCAAGAACATATAATATAAATTGGGAAGTATATTTTTGTACCATTGTTATTATTATGGTACATATTTATCAAGTAATATGATATTGCATATTTTAATATTAATATGTTATCATGTATATTTGTTATCAATGCATTGTTATATATCTTTATTAATATATTACATGTGTTTATTTGTATATCTACTATCCCTTTTATTAATATACTTGCCATATCTATTATCACTGATAGAAATTTATTTATATATTATGTGCATTTATTATTAATGTATACATTTTTATTATTGGTTACATTATTGTCTGTATTAGCATTTATGTGTACACTTTCTGCAGTGAGCATATCATCTCATTAGTGTGGGTCATAGGTTAACAAACAGGAACAATCTTGGAGGCTGTCCAGTTCAACCCCTCATTTATTTATTTATTTATTATGGTTTTTTTGTTTACAAAACATATGTATGGGTAGTTTTTCAACAATGAACCTTGCAAAACCTTTTTTTCCAACTTTTCCCCTCCTTTCCTCCACCCCCTCCCCTAGATGGCAGGTAGTCCAATACATGTTAAATATGTTAAAAATATATTAAATATAATATATGTATACATATTTATAGTTATCTTGCTGCTCAAGAAAGATCTGATCTAGAAAAAAAGTTAAAAAAAAAACATGAGAAGGAAAACAAAAATGCAAGCAAACAATAACAGAAAGAGTGGAAATGTTATGTTGTGGTCCACACTCATTTCCCATAGTTCTCTCTCTGTTAACCTTGCATTTAAAAAATGAGAAAACTGAGGCAGAAAAAAAAGTTGTGATTTTCCCGGAGTCATTCAGATAGCAAGTGACAAAAGCATCTTCTGATTCCAAGGCTAGATTCTCATTGAAAACAAAGGATAAGCAACAATAATAACTTGTGTATCATAATTATGATTATAGGAAAAAAGAGGAATGAGTAGATAACAAATCTATTACAGATTTCAAATCATTAGTCATTAGAAATAATTAGATAAGATTGTATGAGGATGACATACAAAACCATACAACACCAATAGTGATGGGGAGAGAGTAGCATAATTGGATTGTATGGATCTCAAAGAAAGGAAGGTTATCAAGGGGCCTCTAAGTAGGGAAGTAGGAGAGCCATCTAGAAGTATTCATAGGAAATATAGAATAAATGACTTCCCCCCTACTCCTTTATCCTCTAAGCTAGGGGAGTGTGAAGAGTACCATTAACTAGAAAAATCCAGGTTTCTGGAAGGAGAAGGGGCCTGTTTGGAAATAATTCTTCTTATAGAGAACATAAATTCTTCATAGGTACGTAAGAGCTCCTTGGTAATAGGGATTGCTTCCTTCTTTATACTCTAGTGTTTAGCATAATATCTGGTTGATATTAAATGCTTAATAAATACCTATTGAGTTATTGATGATGTATTGAATTGGTGAGGAAGTTAAATAGAATATGCTTTATAATGTTTCTTTTTTTTTTCTTTTTTGTTTTGTTTTGCTGGCACAGATCTGTGATATCAATATCATTGGAAGAGTAAATGAATGCCTGGTGAAGTTGCACATTTAACAATGCAAATAAGCAGCTCTGGAAATTGTAATCTTAGTTTTCTGAAACTCTGAGTGTTTAAATGAATTGACAGAATCAAGAAACAAGATTTGAATTTGGGAGTCTTTCTGATTCTAAATTCTTTAGCCATCAAACCATAGGATCATCCACATTATATGCATTTGAAAGATGTATTTATTGAATTCAATTTCACTGAATTTTTACTGCCCCAAAATATATCTTCAATGAATTTTTTTTCTTTAAATTGAGTGGTCATGATGGTGGTTTACTAAATCCTTTTATAAGCTTGTTCTCTTTTGATTTCTTTTTCTCTTAAAATGGAACAGACAAAAATAAAAAAAAGTAAATCCAAAAGAATACCCCAATGAAAATATAAATATTAATTGACGATGTCTTCATTGTTATTATTGTTAGTAGTGGTAGTCATAGTAAGCATTTCTATAGGGCTTTAAGATTTACAAGTGATTTACAATATTCTCATTTTATCCTTACAATTATATTGGGAGGTAAATACTATCATTATTCCCATTTTTCAGTTGAGAAAACTGAGGCACAAAAAATTAACTGTCTTGCAAAGGTCACACAGCTAGCAAGAATCTAAGGCTGTACTTGAACTCATATCTTCCTGACTTCAGATTTATCCATTATGTCACCTAAACGTGATCATTCTTGAAGTTTAATGAACTGAAGTGTATTTTGGATCATTCTCTTTCTACCTGTAGCTTTTAAGTGGGATTTCAGAGAACTTGATCTCCTGAAATCTCATTATCATACTATTTTGGACACTCAAGACTCTCAATTCCCCCAGTCTCTTTTCCCCAATGATTGAAAGGCTGAAAGGTAGAGCAGTGAATTCCTTCTAAAGCTTTCCTTTATAGATGGTAGGACCTGACTTTTCAAGTAACTTGCCATCAGCAGCTCTGCTTGCTTTGAATTCCATAGAACATAATGCTCTCTGCTGCCTTTCCCAATTAGATTATAAATTTCATAAAGGAAGGAATTGTCTTTATTTTTCATACATCATATATATACTTGCATGTGTATATGCGTACATGAATACATGCATGCATGTAACACATGTATGCATATATGTATATATAGGCATATTGTATATATGTATGTATATGTTTGTCCAAAATATAGCAGGTTATCAAAAAATATTTTCTATTTATCCAATTCATTTGTGTTTGGGAAGGAGTATTAAGGAGATGGCTGGGTTTTAAGAGACATTTTTCAAAAATGAATTTAAGCAGAATTTAATATGTCATGTAGGAAAGCCAATGATAAGACAAAAGTCAAAATAACTAATGATAGCTCAGGATGAAGTGGATGACTTTGGAGTTTTCAATGTCTGACTAAGTTCTAACTACTCCATAGTGTCTATTCCAGTTCCCTACATGATCATTGGAACAAATTGTACTCATTCAACAATTCTTCTGGGGGAAGTCTTCACATGCCTGGGGTAAACATCTCCCTAATTGTTTGAGCCCCATCAATTACCCTCAAACTTAAACCAGGTTTTTCCACTTATTTTTTTTTTCTTTGTAGTACCATGCATAATATAGAACTTGAAAAGCTGGTTGAGGTGAAATTTCAGAGTTGCTTTAATTGGTGTTTCTCATAATTTGTTTTTTGGAATTTTTTTCCTGTATTTGCTGATAGTTTTTTTTTTTTTCTTTCTTTTGAGAACTGCTTATATATTTTGATTCCTTAATTGTGGAGTGATGGTGATTAGTCTTATTTATTGACATTCAATTCCCATATAGATGAATGATAGATAATAGGTTACTTGAATATCTATTAATTATTAAATATTCCTTCTAGGGCATTAAAAGTGTCCTGATAACAAGAATAGTATTAGGGTCTTACGAATGAAATGTACCTAATTTGAAAATAAGTGTGACTTCAGGGAAGACAGGACTGGGAAAGTGGAATAGCTGAAGGGCATATACATGTTTAACCATTTCAATTGTGTCCGATTTAGTGATACCATTTGGGAATTCTTGGCAAAGATGTTGGACTGACTTGCCATTTCCTTTTCCAGCTCATTTTACATATGAAGAAACTGAGGCACAAAGGATTAAGCAACTTGCCCAGAATCATACCCCCTAAGTAAAGGTCTGAGGTTGGATTTGAAATCATGTATTTCTTATTTCAGGCCTAGTACTCTATTCACTATTTCACCTAGCCTCCTCAAGTGCATATAGTATTTGATCGTAATCTCTTTTCTTATGTCTCTCATCATTGTGATACTCTAAGTTGCTTTCACATAACTGTTCTGATTCAGTTATGACTTTTGTTCCAGAACTTGTAAAGAACATAAACTGTAACTTGAGGAGTAAATCATGTTGAAAATACTGGTCAATTCTACTCCTTACTAGCTTATCTGAATTCTCTCATCTGAGCTTAAGGGTCCTTGGTAATGGACTTTGTGCAAGTGATGTAATGTACTCAATGTGTTTACCAGTATTGAAGCAGTTAATGGAGAGAGGATTATGACAAATTTATGTTAAATAAAACAAGTGAACTGTGTAATTGTAAGCAATTTTTTATTTATTTTTTTTCCCAGGATATGACTGAAAATTATGCAGATCCCCAAACTAACAAGTGCAATGAATCCTGGGGATATTAAACCATTAATGGAAGCATTTTGAATTGGAATATATTGTAAGTCAGTGTGTCTGTATAAAGAAATTGGATATCATAACTGGTTTGAACATGGTTTTTAACAGAAAAAAAAGTTCTTAAAACAGGGCTTCTCTGAAATAAGTAGAAAAATAAAAAGATGTATAGATACTGTGGTAGAAGAAGAGGGACAGCCATCACTTTTTATGCAAGTTAGATTTTTGAGGAAAAGTCTGACCTATATTCAAACCATGATGTCTTTGGCTCACTCAAGGGAAGGTTTTAGATTAGGTAATGTGTTCTAGACATTAGAAATGATTTCATTTTTCAGATATTCTTTCTTCTATCTGTTTTCATATGACAACATGTAGCATGCACTCCTGGCAGCTACAATTACTAGTCTGTCCTAGGTCCAACAGAGTACCTTTGACCACTGACCTTTGCAGTGTCAACTCTAACCAGCTTGCCTCCTCTGAGGCCTTCAAAGGTCTCTAGCCATGATTTCTTGAATCTATAGTTTAATAATTGGTAGCACGCTCAAGAACAGCCACGTGTAATCTTAAAAGCCTTTATTATACCTATTCACATAATGCCCTGATTGATGCCCTGACCTATTGGTTCCCGAGTGAACACCTGGTCAGATTTGATGATGGAGCTGAATAGGGGATCAAGGCTATTGATATTTAAGTGATGGTGTTAACTTTTAATTTTTGGTGGTAGAAGTAATATAGTATTTACTCACTGTGCTAATGTCCCAGTGAAATGTTGTATGACTTTGGGAAAATAACTTCTCCTGTCTCAGATTCTTCATGTATAAAATGAAAAGGTATATTAGATGACCTCTAAAGTCCCTTACAGATCTGACAGTATGTTATTTTCTGATCTGATATTCATTATTCTTCTCAAATCTTTAGATAATTTTTGTTGTTGTAGATGATTGTTTTTCTCAGTAAATTGAATTCATGAATAAATATAATTGTTTTAAAATGGAATGATAATTAGAATTTTTTTTAAAAAGTTTACATATTATTGGTGTTTTTAAATTTTTTACATCATAGTTTTTCCAGAATAGACCTACTCCCTTCCAAACCTCATGAGCCATACCATGTAACAAAGAAAAAAAGAGTTCAGAAAAACCAAATGATGTGAAACCGGACTGATGTAGTCAGTGCTCCACACAAATGGTTTATCTTATGTCTCCAATTTCATCTTTTTTCCCAGGTCTAGGACAGTTAAGTATTGTCCAAAAGGTGCTAGATTGACAGTGTCCAAATGCCAACTGTGTGAAAGAGAGCTGAGACTTAGTGTCAGCATTCTTGAATGAACAGTTGTGGAGGGGCAGACTGTCAGGTTCCATGTTTGATAAAATAGCAGGAAGAGTACTTATTGGGTCAATCATAATTCCACAGTCTTGAGGAGAAAGGGAAATCTAGTCTAGTGAGAATACAACTATAGGAAGCAGAATTCATAGATTTGAAAGCTTCCAGGTCATTGAGGCTAATCCTCTCACTTTACAGATAAAGAGCCTGAGGCACAAAAGTTGATTTGAACTGGGTGACACAGTTTGTAAATGTCTGAGGTAGGATTCTAAAAAAGATTTTTCTGATTCCATGTTCTGAAATCTATTCATTTTGTCACTTCTTCAAGGTTTGTATCTTCCATTACATTTGAAGAAACTTTGAGAACCACAGAGCAGTAGGCTTGTTTATATATACCAGACCAAAAAAAAAAAAAAATAAATGCTTCAGGCATAGGGGACTTGTTTGCCTCAGTTTCCTCATCTATAAAATGAGCTAGAGAAGGAAATGAAAAACTACTCAAGTATTTTTGTAAAGAAAACCCCAAATTGGCTCACAAAGAATCAGATAAGACTGAAATGTCTGAACAACAATAATTATAGTGTAGGACATGGCAGAACTGAGAAGATGGTAAGATCTTAGTAGTAAAAGCTTAGTAGGACGGATGAGGGGAGAATAAGCATCTATATAGAACCTACTGTGTGGCAGTCTCTGTGCTGAGCTTTTACAAATATTATCTCATTTGAAGACAGAAATCCTCTAACATTATCTTCATTTTATAATGGAGAAAATAGGGGCAAATAAATTTAAGTAATTTGCCCAGTGTCACATAGCTAGGGAATGTCTGAGAATGGATTTGAATTCAGGTCTTCTTGATTCTAGGCTTGGAACTTTATCTATTATACTAGCAGCTGCTCTGGGGAAGGAAAAATTGTTTCTTTTCATTTTCTCAGTTTTAGTAATTGAAGACAGATCTATAAAAGCTTGTGCTTGGTTTTTATCTACTATTAATGACCTTGACACAAAGTATTTTGGTTTTTGGGAAAGCCAAAGCAAATTGTTGTTACTATTAAAGGGAAACTTTGAAACTTCAAAGACAAGGGAACTCCTGAGTTCATGGTGTTCTTAGATTTCTCTCCTTGTCTGTTCTAACATAAGACTACCTGTAACTCCACAGAGTCTCCTTCCATGTAGTTCAGATCACAAAGATTTAGTCTTCTTGAGACAGCAGGGATCCATAGTCAGGTCTATATTTGTTATATCTGTCTAGGGAGTGGAAAAAAGACTATGCTAATCTTAAGTCACAATAGGAACCTGCCTATGATGAGATCTGACTGGATCCTGCTGACTCAGCATGTGCCTAAGACATGTCTGTCTGATGCTTTTCTTCTTACAGCAGAGCATATTGGTAAGCAAGAGAGACAGTCCTTTATACAATTGTAGAAATGACTAGTAGCATCTATAATAAGGCATTCATTAATCTTCACATTTTGGCCTTATTCTATGTAATTAATACTGAGGTTCTTTCATCCAAAATAATCCATTAAAAAAAAAAATCTCATACCTGGGTTAAGGAGATATATTTTGCCATGGAGAGGTACAAAGTTAAGATCAAAATCAACATTTCTCAGGCAGTGTTTGGGAAACTCCAGGGAGTTAGAAAAATCCTAGACCTCTAGTCTCTTTCCTCTCCCCTTTCCTAGTATAGATAAGGCACTAAAAAGTGCAAAGTCCTTATGATCCTGGTATTTAGGTTTTAATACTGTCTCTTCTGGTTACCAGCTGTTTGCCTTGGGTAAATTATCCAATTTCTATGTTCATTATAAAAGAGGGATAATAATATTATAATGCACACACATATGCATATATATAATTGTTTATTGTATACAAACATACACAGCATATGTGTTAGTGTTTTCTCCCTTGCAGTCTCTGAAATTCACTGAGAACAGAGTTCATGCCTTATCTAAACTAAGTTTCTTACCCAACATAAGAAAAGTACTGTGCTTAATAACTTTTTGTTGGATGAAGATGTCCCAAGCTTCAAACTGGCTCAAGGAAAAGATTATATGAGGATTTCTAGGGTTACAGAGATAAGAAAACGAGCAGTGAATCTAGGCTGTTTAGCAATCCTATTAGAAATCCCACATTGCTGCACACTTAGTAGGTGCTGGATATATTTTAGATGCAAATTAGCACAGTGAGGCATGATACTTAAGATACAGGAAGATCTAGTTCAAATCTTCCCAGAGATACTTATTATCTATGTGACTCTAGGCAAGTTAGTTAATTTCTGTCTCAGATTCCTTATCTGTACAGTGGGTATAACAATAGCACCTCCCTCTCAAGGTTAGTGTGAGCATCAAACGGGGTAACATATGTAAAGGCATTGCAAACTTTGAAGATGCAATAGATAAGAGTGTTGAGCCTGGAGTCAGGTAAACTGAGTTCAAATATGTTCTCAGACACATAGTAGCTTTATATCTGTTTGTCTCTGTTCCCTCATTTGTAAAATGAGTTAAAGAAGAAAATAGCTAATCAATACAGAAAACCCCAAATAGGATCATGAAGAGTCAGACCACAACTGAAACAGTTGAACAACACAATTTTAAAGTGTTTTATTAATGTTACATGAATGAACAAATGAAGAGTAAGCTTGATGAGCTTGACTACAAGTATTAGGACAGGAACTTTTTGAAAACTAATGGGGACACTATCCATGTAAGAATTAAAGACAAAAATAAGAGTATCAGGAAGATGCCAACCCTGAGATTTAAGTGGTTTCCAATGGTGTTCATCAATTCTGATTCAAATCCTTCTAATGCTTTGTTAAATCTTTTCTGTTTACTCTTACCTCTTTTGTGAATGCTGGACCATAAGGCATCATGGAAAAGTTCAAATATCCACCAGAAAATAACTCCTGCAGATGAATTAGTTTCTATTCATAGGCTTACTTTAGAAATCTTTTACATCTGTTTTCCTTTGATCTTATAATCCTGGTCACTGAAAACGATCTCTCTTTTTCTCTTTATGTCTATAATATCTTCTAGCACAATACCTGAGCTCCTAGACAAGGGCCCTGTCTAGGAGCTTTTTGCACCTGACACACAAAGTTCCAGATGAATTCTCAAAAATGGCCATTGCTATTCAAACCAATATCCATTGCTCCTGGACAGCCTTGGGCATAGAGGTCTCTTTGATGTTGTATGTGCTCATGTAAGGAAAAAAGAAAGAGGCAGAGTTTGTGGACAGGAAGCAAAAAGGCAGCTTTTGTAGATGATGGGAATTAGACCTACTTGGGGACAGCAGGATATTTGTAATCAATGATTTCCTATTGCCAGAGCAATGTGTCTCTGTGGTGGTCATTGAGATTATTCCTAGCCAATGAACTTTTCCAAGATGAATTTATTACCTGGACAACTAAATGTAATGAAAGGATATTTTCAAAGATGCAAAGAAGTAAATAAACTGGCACTAGGCAGTTTTACTTTCCCAAAAGGGAGAAATCCATATTCCCTATTTTCTTACAAAGTCCTATGGTGCCAAACACAGTGCTAGGAAAATGCTCAATCAAATTGAAAGTAGTCATTTGTTTGGCTGGCCATTTACATGTAATAAGAGTTTTGATGGATAGCCATATCACTAAGATGGAGGTATCCACTTGGGTGATATAAGAGACAAAAGATAGAATAGACATCCTGCATCCTCCTCCTGTGTGAATGGTTGTAGCTTTCGGAGGCTTAGTAATCAAAACAGGCTGAATATTTTAAACTACCAGACTATGCAAGCGATAGACCCACTCTTACTTTGTTGCATCATAGAAAGGTGTATTCCTTTGAAAACCCAAAACATTATGCTGAGAAAAGGTTCATAGGCTTCCCAGTTCACATAGACTTGAACAATTAAGAATCCCTTTCCAAGAATTTTATAGAAAGAGACATTAGAAATCATATGATCCAATTCTCACATTTGCTATCAACACAAAAAGAACAATGTATATACCTCCTCAATTATTCTCTGAATCAAAGAATAAGTTTGAAAAACTGACCAACAACAACAACAAAAATCTATGCTTGGTAATTTATGCAACACTTGTGGATTTAACTACCAAGAAAAGTGATGTTTATATCATTTTCTCTTTTCTGGAAACAAAATTGTATCCTAAGATCAATCTGCATTAGACTACTTTTCCATATTATCTTATCTAGTATAATGTTTATTTTATTTTGTACATATTTTTCTTGGCTCTACTTCCTTCATTTTTATTACTTTATTCAGGTCATCCTATGCTTTTCATCTCTACAAATTTCAGGAAGCACAATAATGTTTTTACCATAATATGTGATTAATTGATGAGCCCTGATTTGACTCCAATTGCTGTCACAATGATACTACGAATATTTTGATATATATTGGACTTTTTTTCTCACATTTCTTTCCTTGGGATATGTTCTCAATAGTGAGATTTCTAAGTCAAAGAATGTGAACAGTTTTATTATTTTAAAAACATAATGTAAAACTGTTTTCTGGAATTTGGGGGGCAACTCCCTCAACAAGGCATGAATGTGTCTTCTTTCTTTTAGTTTCTTAGTTATTGTTTGGGGCATTTTATTATCTTTGTCATCTTGATAGGCATAAGGCAAAATCACAACTTTATGAAATTTTAATTTCTCCTAGATATTTTAAGCTGCCCCTTCCCAAATGATTATGGATCTTTGAAAAGAAATTCTTCTTATTAAAACTGATCATTCCAGCAGCACATATATTTAAACAATAATGGAGCAAAGAAGTTTAGCATGGTCCTGTGAAAGGACAACCTGCAAACTCATAAGGTGTTGAAATGTTTCACATATTTTCATAAAAGTATCATATCTATTACCTAGCTTGACAGAAACACACAGTGACAGAGACAGAGAAAAAGATTGTTAGAGAGTCTTAACCAAAAAAAGGACCGAGTTAGCAATAATTAAATTAAAAGATAGTTTAATTTCCTAGAATTATAAAAAACTTTTATATGAACAACTTTAATGTACCTAAAATAAAAGAGAAGATACTAATTAAGAAATAATTTCATCAAATATTGCTAAAGAAATAAAAGTATGATATCCAAGAGATGTACAGACAAGATGGCCATGGGATATAAACAATTCACATTCTTTGACTTAGAACTGGATAAAAAAGTATGATTCAATGAATATGGTGGAAGAAGGATGAAAAGGTAAAAGGGGATGGCTTATGAAGGGCTTTGAATGCCAAACAGAGCATTTTCTATTTGCTTCTGGAGGCAATAATAAGATATTGGCGTTTATCAAGTAGATAGATGATATGGTTGAACCTGTACTTTAGGGAAAAAAAATCAATTTGGGAGCTGAATGGAGAATTTATTGGAGTAGGGAGAGACTTGTGGTAGGCTGACCCTCCAGAAGGCTATTACAGTAATCAAGGCTTAAGGTGTTGCACTAGAAAGATGGCACTGTCTGATAAGAGATGTGGGACTATTTGATAGATGTTACAGATGTGAAATTAACAAACCTTCCTAACAAATAGAATATATGAGGGCAGAGATATTGAGGAATTCAGGATGACTAGGGGCCAGAACCAAGAGGTTGGTGTTGCTTACAATTATAGGGAAGGTATAGAGGGAAAAAATCATGTCTTCTAAACCAATGTTGTCAAACCCAAATAAAAACGGGAGCTACTCAATATTAAGTGAGTATGCTGTGGAATGCATATTGACTTACAAAAACACATATTAATATTATCTTTGTTCTATTGATTTTTTTTTATTTTCTTAAATGGTCTCCAATTATATTCTAATTCTGATCACAATGGGAATGTTGCAATCTCAATATATCATGCGACCTTAGTCTGTTACCATTAATATTAGCAATCCAGAATTCAGTTCAGAGCAAAGTAAGACATTTCCTGCTCTTTCCATATCTCTGCCTATCATCTGGGATTATGGGTGCTCTGAAGCTCTCCAAAATTCTTAATATTCCAAAGTTTATTTTTGTTGACTGGAATTTTGTATGCTAATTCAGGGAACCATAATCATTTTTAGCCAGATTCTTAACATAACTTAATTGAAGCATATACCAAAGGTTCTTCATAAATTTTTCAGGAATGCATCTATTTTTTTAAAATTATACTTTATATTATACTTTATTAATTATACTTTTATACTTTAATTATACTTTTTATTTTAAAAATATATACATGGATAATTTTTAACATTCATCCCTACAAAACCCTGTGTTCTAATTTTTCCCTCTCCCTACCCCTCTCCTTTCCCCAGTTAGGGAAGTGATCCAATATGTTAAACATATGCAATTCCTCTAAATCATATTACACATATCATACTGCACAAGAAAAATTAGATCCAAAAGGGGAAAAAATGAGAAAGAAAATAAAATGCAAGCAGATAACAACAAAAAAAGGGAAAATACTATATTGTGGTCCATATTCAGTTCCCACTGTTCCTTCTCTGAGTGCAGAAGGCTTTTTTTCATCACAAGATCATTGGAACTGGTCTGAACTTCACTGTTGACAAGACCCATGTCCATAAGAATTGATCACCACATAGTCTTGCTGTTGCTGTGTATAATGATCTCCTGGTTCTGCTCGTTTCACTTAGCATCAGTCTATGTAAGTCTCTCTAGGCCTCTCTGAAATCATCCTGTTGATCATTTCTCATAGAACAATAATATTCCATAACATTCATATATCATAACTTATTCAGCCATTCTCTAATTAATGGACATTCACTCAATTTCCAGTTTCTTGTCAGGAATGCATCTTAACCAGAATACCTCATTACCTAAACATTTTGGCTGATTAAGAGTTCATTATATAAATTTAAATAAACATTTAACTATGTGCAGAACATCATGCCAGGAATGCATGAGAAATAAAGACAAATTTCCTCCCCTCATGGCAAATTATAATCACCTATTTGTATATACAAATGAAACTTCTGTCCAAAAGAGAAGCAAATTTTTGAGGTATGGAGAAACAGTTATTATACATGCACACATACATAATATGCATATATGTACAAAAATATCTTCTTTAGTCTTTATAACAACTCTGTGAAAATTATGATAGAAGTATCATTTTCTCTTTTTTATAGATTAGGAAATAGACTAAGGGAGGATAAAATGGCTTTCTCAAAGTCTCATAGCTAGTAAACATAGAACCTTGTATTCAAACCCTGATTTTATGCCTCTAAAACCAAGAGTATTTCCATTATAAGGTGATATCAAGAATTTTTTTTAGTTCTCCTCTGTGACTTGCCACAGGTCCACATTTGTATTCTGCAGGTAGATGTTTTCAAGATGTGGATGACATATAATGAATATATCAAAAAAATACTGGTGATTCTCTTCTCTCTCTCCTTCTCTCTCTCTCTCTCTCTCTCTCTCTCTCTCTCTCTCTCTCTCTCTCTCTCTCTCTCTTTCTCTCTCCTTTTCTCTCTCTCTCCCTCCCTCCCTTTCTTTGTGTGTGTATGTGTGTGTGTATGTGTGTGTGTGTGTGTGTGTGAGGCATCGTCACAATAACAATGTAGACTTTCTGATATTTGTGTTTTCTTGGATTTTGTTTCCTGTTTCTTTTAAATTCCTGTAAAATACCCAAGCAAAATTGATTGAAGCATAAAAATACTTATCATTTAATTATATATTATCCAAAAAAAGTACCTTAACCAGAATGTCCCATTACTTAATCACCCTGGCTAATCAATGTCTCCAAATCTAAATGTAATTATATATTTTATGTGCCTACTGTGTGCAGAACACTGTGGCTAGGAACTGAATAGATATAAAAATGAGTACACAAATATGGCTTGACTGTCTGAGTTCAGGATAGAAAGTACAATTCCTAAAAATCAGTACTGGATCTGAAATAGTGAGGTTCCGCTCAATTTGAGCTCTGATTAATGAGCAGCTTAAATTAGAATCTAGGCATAGTGAATGTGGATGAGAGCCAAAACTAGAGGAAATACATGCTTATTGTCAGAACTCATCGGGGCTGTCTAGAGAATGAAGAAAATGAGGTAGAGCTAGAAAAGATCTTGTCACATTAGAGCACTGAATTTGAAATCAGGAGATCTGGGTTTTAATCAATCAACAATGCCAAATAGTTACTAGACACTTACTATGTGTTAAGCACTAAGGTTTACATGTGATCTTGGACAAGCACATTTACCTCATTGAACTTTAGTTTCCAGAACTATAAAATGGGATAATAATATCTTTCCCCTCCTATCTTTCAGAAGTGTTGTGAGTACTAAATGAGATAATGAATATAGGACCTTTGAAGGTCTCTGGAAACTGTAATGGGATATACACATATAAGGAATTAAACTTGTTTGTGTTCTGCAAGCATCAACTTGGGATGCCCAGGATTGTGTTGAAATCATCTACTGGAGAAAAGTAAAGGAAAAATGATATTTAACACTACTTCCCCTCTCCAAAGGTTGAAAGCCTACTCTGTAATCCATTTTAAGTCTGAAAGTGTTCCTGCTAAGCCTCTTCTCTTCCATTATGCTCATTGTATAATGGGTGACATGGGGGCTGTGCTACTTGGCTCTCTAATAATAGGGTAGATACAATGAGGGGCAAAAGCATGAAAAAGAATCTTCTTATTCCTATAGCAAGGAACCTTTCCCCTCTGCAGAAAAATGTCAGTACCCATAAAAGCTCTCGAAATGGTCCTCAAGAAATGCCAAGATGTGAGATGTGTTGTCCCACCGAGGAGAAAGAGCATGGACTTTTTGGATTGTACAGATGGATATTAGTATAATGCTATTTAAGACACTTTCCAGAGTTTAAAATGATTGTGGCTATTTCCTATAAAATCTGCCAACCCATTGTCACCTCTGTGGGAGCTTTTGCTAAAAAGATAAACTCTGGAAGCTACTGAAGTGTAAAATGGCAATGCCTAGTGACAATGGCCAAGCTTTGGGAGATAAATTCTATTTTCTAATGAATTGTAAAATATTAGTGCCCCATTACAACCATCGGATCTCAGAAGCCTTGCCTTTAATATGGCACAAGGAAATGTTAGAGACACTTTCTAGTAAGCCATGGAGGACTGACCTTTGACTTTTGAGCTGTCATTGATTGCTAAATATTTAAGTTGGCTATCATAAAATTGTAATATATTAAAACTGAAGGCAACCTTAGAGTCCATTTGGTTCTTGGCTTCTTGCTTTGTATATCAGAAAACTGAGGCACAGAGAGAAGAAAATTACCCTTAGATATAATGTTCTCTCCTTTCTAGAATATTCATAGAGATTATTTTCTGAATGTTCCTTTGCTGAGTAATTCCCTAATTTTTATACACATTTAAATATATTTTATATCTATAACTAATTTCTAAGTTATTTGAGGGCAAGAACTCTTTTTTGTTTCTTTATATTCCCAATATTTACCACTAGTTTGTGAGAGATATGCAAATAGAATCCAATTCTCCAGACTCTATAATCTTCCTGTAGGCTATGGGTCAAACTTTGTCCTCCAGTATTACTTCAGGATCCTTGAAGCACTAGGTCCCTACATACTCTGAAATAGTAGGCAACATGGCACAGTGGAAAGAGTGCTCTTTTGAGAATCAGGGTACATGGATTTAATTCCTCTGATTTTGTGATACTGGATAAGTCACTTAACCTATTTACTCAATTGTAAATGAGGGGGTTGGGTTAGATGGTGTCTGAGGTCACTTTTACCTTTAAATCTATGATCTTATGATAATGAACCTATTCAAGACTTTGTGTTTGTTCAGAGTAGGGTTCAAAGCAATCAATCTATACCTATATCTATATCTCTATGTCTTAGAAAAAAATAGATAATAATTAATAAATGAGTGATATATATTTTAAATGAACACAAAATGGAGTTTCAGATTAAAATTTGAGAGATTTCTGCCTTTTTTCTTTATAACAGTGTATATATCTTTCTAAAGAAGATCACAGCAATCCTTGCTTTTTTCTTCCAGTGGTGAATAAAAAAGGTAATTTACTTAGCCATATCAGGAGAAGAATATTCAATAAGGATAGGCATTGAGAACTCCTTGAGTTAATTCATCTGGGCAAAGCTCCCTTGCCTGACGTGCCCTTCATTTTCTACTAGCCAAGCATTCTACCTTTTGTGTTTCAACCATGGCATAATATTAGAATTGATGATCAGTCAATAAGAATGTATTATGCATGCTAATAATAATACCTAACATTTATATAAGCTAGCAAAGCAATTTCTGAATATCTCATTTTATCCTTACAACAGCTCTGGGAAGTAAATGTTATTATTATCTCCATTTTACAGATGAAGGATCTGAAATTCAGAAAATTTGAAGAAATTGCCCAGATTCACATAGCTATTAAGTATCTTAGGCATAATTTGATCTCAGGTCTTCTAGAATTTAGGTACAGCTATCTATCCAATCCCAGATGTTTATACGCTATTCATTGTGCTAAGAACAAGAAATACAAAAAAAAAAAAAAAAGGGTGAACAGTTCATGCTGTCAAAAAGCTCATATGCTAATGGGTGAATAGGTGAAAGAAGCACATAAGTAGTCAGATAAAGAATAGATATATCTATTTTTTTTTTTTATAAATAAGTCTTATTCTCTTCTGGATTTACAGTGTAGTTCATTGGCAATTCAAAAATCAGGAAGACTGTTGATGGTTCAGTATGCAATGGATGATCTTAGCATCTTTGATTCCTGACTAAGTTCTAAGTGCCTCCACAGTGCTTGCTTCACCACCTTTTTACCTATTGAAATAAATTATTCTCATCCTCCCATTGTGCCAGACGAAGTCTTCACATGTTTGAGATAGACATATCCCTAATTCACCAATGGTTTTGAGAACTAAGACTTAATCTCAACCTAGGTTAGCCCATCTGCTTAGATTTTACCAGGGTATGGCCACTGTACATGCTATGGCTTCTAGAGATGAAAGTTGGGTGAGAAGTTGATGGGCTCAGCAACCCTCAACCAGAGAAGCTGGTTCTTTCTGAACACCCTTTATGTACCCCTAATTAACTACCTAATAATACCCCCTTCCATGGACAAACCAATAAACATTGTAAGCCAATGAAGAGCAGAACTTATGTGTTTGTTCTTTGCAAAAAGATTTGAGGATTTTAGGGACTGTGAGTTCAACATGAATTAACAGTGGGATATGACAGACAAAAAGGTACATCCTTATGTTCTCTCACTGGATTAAGTGAGACATAGAGTTCAGAATGAGAGAGGTAAAAATAGAAATTTTTCTTCTGCATATACAAGCTAAAGTATGTTCAGAGGAGGACAACCAAATCATGGTGGAGAAAATGCTATTAGAAGATCATTTAGAAAAAAAATTAGCCTGTTTTGTCTAAAGTATTAGAACATGATATCAACCTTCAAGTATTTGAAAGGTTGTCATAGGGAAAATGGATCAGTCTTTTTCTTTTTTTAAGAGTGACATTGGAATACTAGTGAAGATTTCAGAGAGATAAGAATGAGCTTCATTTAAGGAAAAATTTCCTAATAGCGCTTTCCAAAATGGAATTAGTTGCTTTATGAAGCAATGAGTTGCCTGAGAGTAGAAGTCTTCAGAGATCAGGGCAGCCATGTGGTATAGTGAATAGAGCACTAGGTCTAGAGTTTGGACCTAGCTTCAGACATTTATTACCTGTGCAAACCTAGGGGAGTTACTTAACAGTTGTTTGCCTCAGTTTCCTCATGTATAAAATGGGGATAATGAGACCATCTATTTCAGAGTTGTCAGGTTGATAAAATGAGATAATTTCAAAGTGCTTAGCGCAGTGCCTAGTACAAGTAAGAACTTTATAAATGTTAACTATTATTAAAGATCAAATGGCTGATTGTTAGGGAGATTGATCTCTTTTGTTCAGGCACTGGTTGGATCACTTGTCCTCCAAAGACTTTTCAATTTTAAATCTCTTTGTTTTTGTGATTCTAGGTCTCACAAGGTCTAGAATAATGTTGAGTACCAGAAGTCTTGAAAAAAGCAAATAGCAATTGATTATAAATATCAATTCTTTGAAAGTGGGTAGAAAAAAAAGAGAATGTTAGAAATAGAAGAGATAAAAGAACTTTCTCTCTACACGCTCCTCATTTTGTGAATGTAGAAACCAAGGCTCAGAGAGATCCATAAATTTTCTCAGGTTATAAAACTGATTAATAGCAGGTTAATAATAAGGTATCTTGATTTCTTGTCCAGGTCTCTTTCTATAGTGATTTTTCCAGAAGTAAATTCCATTTTATTTTAGCTCCAATGTGTTTAGCATAGTTCTCAAAGGAATTCAGAAATGCTAGGACTGAATAGTTCAGGGAGAATGTGGAATTAGGCTGCCAGTAGGTGAACATAGCAGAAGGAAAATGGCCATTCAGTATCACCAGTCACAAATTAAATACGTTACAGACATATCAGGTTTCCAGCTTAGAACGGCATAATGGTTGACCGATGTTTGACAACTTCTGTAAAGTTTTGAAACGTCTTTGTGAATGAGAATCAGTGAGACATCTCATTAGCTTCACTTTAGCTTGATATACTGTGTTTCAGGGAGTGGAGGCATTGTCCAAGATAGAGCATCCAGGAACAAAGGAGAGGCAAATAAATGTGGAAAGAGCTCAGGACCTAAAATTAGGAGACTTTAGTTGGCATCAAAACTCCAGCACTCAATAGCTGTGCAACCCCAGGAAAATCAATTGAAAGAGCAGTTAATTGTTTACTATATACAAGGTAGAGAAACAGGATTTTGTGGGTAATTGTGAGCTGGGTTGGTATTAGGAAATCAGGGTTCAATTCCTGCCTGTCACAAGTATTGATTGTCAACCCCTGGGCAAGCCATACAAACTCCAATGAATCTCTAATAATTCTAGAATAAAAATATAAAATTTTCTCTTACTTTTAAACCCCCTAGCAGACTAGCCTTTTCCTTCCTTTCCAGGCTTCTTTATACCTCATTTTTCTCCACATAGCTTATGATCCAATGATAATGGACTCCTTGATGTTCCTCAAATGGAACAAGATCCTTCCCTACTTATGTTATTTTCACTTGTTGTCTCCCATCCTGGAAATGTTCTTCCTTCTCATATCTGCCTTTTTGCTTCCTTTAATTCTCAATTCAAATTCCATTTTCTTTTAGACATTTTTTGATCTCTACCTTTTCTCTAGTTATCCTCCTCTCAAACACTGCTATAGCTTTTCTTCTGAAATTAATTCTTGTAAAGAGGTAATGATTTATATGCTCTCCCCCAATAGATCCTATTTTTTTCTCTTGAGGCAATTTGGGGTTAAATGACTTGCGCAGGGTCACACAGCTAGGAAGTATTAAGTGTCTGAGACTAGATCTGAACTCAGGTCCTCTTGACTTCAGACTCCATCCACTGCCCACCTAGCTGCAGTGCCAAACTTTTAAAGACAGATCAAATGCTATACCTTTCCACATTCCCAAATCCCCATACCACCACCACCATGCCAGGAGCAGATAAGGTTTACATATCTTCTTTTTAATTTTTATATTTATATTGATATCTTTTGTTTTTACATCACATTCATTTCTGAATATAATCTTCTCCCTCCACTAGGCATAGAGCAATAAAAAAAGGAAAAAAAATCAGCAAAACTAACCAACATAATAACTAAATGTGATAATATATTCTATACCCATAGTCCCTTATATCTGCAAAAAAGGGAGGGACTTGAATTTTTCTTTTCTTATAGTAAAAATTTGGTCTTTGTAGTTACATCACATTTGGTTCCTTTATTTTGCTTTGTTTTATTTCTGTTTACAGTATTATCATTATATATTGCTAGCTTTACTGAATTAATTGAGTTTCTTTTAAATCTTCCTATTACCTATCTCTTTTATGGACTCTTTTAATGTTCCATTATGGAAAAAAAAAAATCAACACGAGTTTCGTCAGAAGATTTAGGATTTTTTATCCCTTCCTCAGGCCAATAAAGATTTGTTGATCATTGAGAAGATATTTGTTGATCATTCAGAAACTATGTCTTATTCTCCTTTTTTCTACCTTCTGTCAAATGAGAGAAGATTAAGCCCAACCTTAAAGTCTCTTCCCACAATCTACAAACCAAGTGAGAACAACTGTCTGAAATGTCATAGCAATGTAATAACTGGTACTTTAAAGATTCTTTGAGATGATTTTTATTATTGCAGGTCATTGCTCCTTCCAGAATTTGTAGATAGTCTTCCTGAGTTTCTGTGACTGAAAAACAACCATCCTTTTGTAGGACACAATCTGGGGATCTTTAACTTTAGATTCATTATCTTTCACTTCACACATATGCAAAGCCTTTCCATTTGATAGGACCAGTCAGAGCATGTGCTCAACTGACACGGCTTTTAAAACTCAGGGTCATGTTTATGATGAAATGGCATATTAGAGAAGAATTGTGTTATAACCACCTCCACCCCAAATCATATTATTATTTCATGATTTTACAGAATTGTAAGAGACTAAATAGATCATCTAATTTAATTCCCTCATTTTATAGAGAAACATATTGAGGCTCAAAGAAAGGAAAAGGCTTCCTTAAAGCCATAACATCAGTGGAGACTGAACAGGCGAGAAGATAGCTTGAGTCTCCTGACTCTCAGTTTGGAGAAGATATTCTTAACCTGGGGGTCAATCCACATTAAAAAAAAAATAGACAATTGATATATTGTTGGTGGAATTGTGAATACATCCAGTCATTCTGGAGAGCAATTTGGAACTATGCTCAAAAAGTTATCAAACTGTGCATACCTTTTGACCCAGCAGCGCTACTACTGGGCTTATATCCCAAAGAGATCTTAAAGAAGGGAAAGGGACCTGTGTGTGCAAGAATGTTTGTGGCAGCCCTCTTTGTGGTGGCCAGAAACTGGAAACTATGTGGATGCCCATCAATTGGAGAATGAATGAATAAATTGTGGTATATGAATATTATGGAATGTTATTGTTCTGTAAGAAATGACCAACAGGATGACTTCAGAAAGGCCTGGAGAGACTTACATGAACTGATGCTGAGTGAAATGAGTAGGACAAGGAGATCATCATATACTTCAAGAACAATACTATATAATGATCAATTCTGATGGATGAGGCCCTCTTCAACAATGAGATGAACCAAATCAACTCCAATTGAGCAGTAATGAACTGACCAGCAATACCCAGCAAAACAACTCTGGGAGATGACTATGAACCACTACATAGAATTCCCAATCCCTTTATTTTTGTCCATCTGCATTTTTGATTTCCTTCACAGACTAATTGTACACTATTTCAAAGTCCGATTCTTTTTGTACAGCAAAACAACTGTTTGGTCATACATATATTGTATTTAATTTATACTTTAACATATTTAAATTGTATTGGTTAACCTGCCATCTAGGGTGGGGGAAAGGAGGGGAAAAATTAGAACAAAAGGTTTGGCAATTGTCAATGCTGTAAAATTACCCATGCAAATATCTGGTAAATAAAAACTACAAAAAATAAAGTTGAAGTAAAAATTTAAAAAATAGATATTTTAGTAACCATATTTTAATATAAATTGTTTCTTTTGTAATCCTATGAATTTTATTTTATTCATTTAGGAACATTATTTTGAGAAGGGATTCATAAAATTTGTTAGATTACCAAAGAGATCCTGACACACAAAATGGCTAAGGATCCCTGGTTCAGAGATTTTATCAGTAGACCAACGCTATATTCTTAATATTTTGTTGACAGCAACCCACCAATTCAAAAGCAGCAAAATAAATAAATAATTATGTGAAAATATTTAATTCTAGTATGTTAATTAATTATTGGAGTAGGTTAAATATATTGATATGATTTCATCAAGCTAGTGGAATGACTTTGTAGTTATAGGAGATGGGCTTCTAATATCAATATTATGTTCACTAGTTGCATGATAGTACTTATGGCTTTTGGAGATTTACTTTTTTCATCTATGAAATGGAGGCATGAAATCCTAAGGTATCTAAGAGGGATAGTTTTGAAAAATCAAATCGAGGGATCAGTGAATAGAATGCTAAACTTGGAATCTGGATGTGAGTTCAATTGTGGGCTGACATCTACTAGCTGTATGGTCCTGGGCATTGCTTAACCATGTTTACCTCAGTTTCCTCATCTGTAAAATAAACTAGAGAAGCAAATAGCAAACTACTACAATATCACTGTCAACTGGAGTAACGAAGAGTCTAACACCATTGAAATGACCAAACAAAAAAGATGCTTATTAGCTATGTGACCCTGGGGTATCACTTAGAGCATTTTTCTCAATTTCCTCAATTGTAAAATATGTATAATAATATCTATCTAAAAGGCTTGTTTTGAGGATGAAAAGAGCTAATATTTATTTTAAAAATTCTTAGCATAATGTTTGGCACACAGTAGGTACTATATATATATATATATATATATATACATATATATATATATATATATATAAATTATAATATGAAACTAAATATAAAATTCTTTTTTACCTTTTTTTTTTTTTAGTATATGTAAAGTGTTTTGTAAACCTTAAAATGCTTTTTATCATTATGGCAGTTTTTAATATGATTAAATTTTCTTTTCGAGGTGTGAGGAGGTGGCACAGAGGAGGAGGGTAACTTAATGACCTCTGGAGGTACCCACGAAGCCTATGATTCAGAAATCAGCAGGGAGCCTGGCATTCATAGCCTGTCACTAGTCATGAGAAGACTGGCTCTATTTTTCTGCCTCCCACACATATGCAGGAACAGTGCTTTGTTCCCTTGAAATATCATTTTACATTTTGCTTCCCTCCTCTTGGGTCATCACCCAGTCTGGGTGCCACGGGGTACCTCCTTCTACCTGAACTCTGAGCAGCTCAGCAGAGTACAGTGAGTCAATATTGCTCATCAAGACAGGCTGAGTGTTTCAGACTGAATCCATTATCATTGTTTGTCAAGTGACATTTTCTTTCAGCAGTGTTTGGGAATAGTGAACTCTGTGAGAAATTTAATTGAAGCAGCCTGTGGTTTTTATGCTCATTTCCTTCCTCTTTTCATCATCATGTAATTTTATATCTTTTTCAAGGCACAATAAAAAGATAATTCCATTGTTCTTCAGTATATATGTACTGACCTCCTAAACTATATACATTTTTGAATAAAACATTTGGAGAATGTTATATCTAGAGCTGGAAGAGATCTTCCAGATAACCTAATACAATTAATTTTACTTACAGCCAAGGAAACCGAGGACCTGTGTGTAAAAAGAGTAGAAAGGCACCTGGATCTAAAACCAGAGAACTTGATTGCAAATTTCAATTTTGTTAATTCTTACCTGTAAGACTGGGAGCAAGTCAATTTTTTCTGGGCCTCAGCTTCATCTGTTAAATAAAGGGACTGAATTATTTGACTTTTAAGGTCCCTTGCAGTTCTAAATCTTTAAATATCACTCATTTCCCTAAATTAAAGAGAAAATTGATGGTAAATACATGTTTAAATATCAGTTTATTTTAGTCTTTTTCAAATGTCTTTTTACTTTGTTCTTTTCATTAAACCCAATCACTATCACTAATTTTGGAACTGATGTTATATATAAAAAGCACAAAACCTGAAATCACAAGTGACAATCCATTACTCACACTCACTTTGTGCATCTCTATTACTTGTATATTTAATTTTTTAGTTAGAGATTATCATTGTTCAGTTGTTCATCAATGCTCTCTGAGGTTTTTTTGGCAAAGATATTGCAGTGATTTGCCATCTCCTTCTCCAGTGAATTAAAGCTAAATAAGTATCTGATATCACATTTGAACTCAGATCTTCCTGAATCAGGGGTTAGCACTTTATTCACTGAGTTTTTCAGATGTCTCTTTAGGGTCTATTGTATTCCTTAACTCACAGAGAGCATCATCAGATGAATCTCAATATTACAAAGATAAAATTCTGTTTCAGGAAGAAGCTTGGGATCAGTAAAGGTTGTAAACAATTTCAGAAGAGATCTACCCTCCTGCCTCATGTTCAATTTTAGGCCCAGTTCATATCCATGTATAGGACCTGTTCAAAGTATGTAAGAAGGCCTAAAATGTTCAGAATTTAGATGCAAATTATCATAATGCTATTCACAAGAAGAACATCTGGAAAACTTTATCATGTGTAGGGGATTCCTCTTCACTTTGTCCTTTGAATGAAACATGTTCCCCCAAAATGGAAAGTATCTTTTTTTTGTTGTTGTTTTATGTTGTTTTTATTTTTTGCTTGCTTGAAAGGGACATTTAGACATTGGCCAAACAAATATATCTCTGTTTCATATTTGTCAGCATAGTGTATGATTTTCACATCATGGAAACACCTTGTTGAAGGAGCTCTATTAACATGACATTTTGCTGGATTGAATCTAACTTTCACACACACACATATGTGTGTGTGTGTGTGTTTGTGTGTGTATGTGGTTAGACTTACATATTTACATTCATACACACACACACACACCTATGTATATTTACATCTATAATATATATGTGAGTTTGTTAGACTCTTATATTATTCTTTATTCTTTCCAGTTAATTTGATGAGTTCGTGTGTCACAGTCTATATATGAAGCATGTCATATTCATTCTCAAACCTTTGTCACTGATACTCTCAAAGCATATACAGATTTTTCTCATTAAATAATTGTAAGCATGAAAAAAGACACAGGAATCAGTTATTAATATTTTCTCAAGCAACATTTTGTTTTCCTATAATAATAAGTTGTAAATGTGTTTTACTCCCAAAGTTTTGTTATCCTCTTCTTATTTGTATAGCCCTTGTATCATTTCCTTAACAATCTCAAAATTTCATTGTTTCTAGCATAAAAGTTCTTTGAAAAATATTTAATTAAAAAGTTGCTTTTCCTATCTATGTTTTTTTCCTATGCCATTCACCCTGTCTTATGCAGCACTTCAAGGATTATGATGTTCAAACTTATATGGAGTAGCTCTTTATAACTAACAAACAAAAGTGTTCATGATAGAAATGTGAACAGAACTTTTCACTCATGTTTGGTTTATTGTTCTCCCTCCATTTTCATTCTTAAATGTTCTTGGGTTGATTTTTCATGGTTGATTCTCTAGCCAAATTTGTTTTAAACTCATAATCTTTCATTATTCTCATTCTTATGATTTTTTAATTGATCTTATAGTCTAATCTAAAACTGACATCCACAGATGTATCATTCTGCTTGTCAAAGAAATCAGGTACTTGCTGGATGTATATTCTAGATATTTTTGTTCTTCCCATTGGTATATTTAAATTGGGCCATCTAAACTTCCATAGGAAATTGTTATAGTCTGTGTTAATGTCTGTATTTTTATCCATTTCTATTTTTGAGCATCATCTACTCGTTTAAATAACTCAAAATGATGCTACCTGATTGTGTACTCTCATATATATGTGTTATAATTTGAAGTTTATTTTGATTTTTTCCTAATAAATCATGGTCTGATAACCTATAGGTGATTTGGAAATTGTGCTCATATATAAGACAGTATTTTCTTTATTCTGAAATATAATAAATTTCATTTTAAAATGCTATTTGTTTTTATCATTTCCAATACCTTCTGATTTTCTTCTTGAAGAAAACCTTAATGTTCTAAATAAGCATGAATTTATGTAGAGAACCAGAGTTCTTTCATGTGTCATCATCTTTCTCTATTCTTCCTTTTGTCTGATGTCACCCAAAAGGTGGTATTTTTATATAGAGGATCTTATATTGTAAAATTTCTCTAACTCCTTCCTTATGCAAGAAATGTTGGCTCAAGTTAAAATTATTTTCATAATGATATCTTTACAAATGATTATCAAGAATATGAGATGACCAAATTGATAATGAAATGATATTTTCTGATGCCTTTAGGCACACAACTCTACTTATTTCCTGTGAATCAACTCCAACAACTCTTATTTTTCTCTTAAATTTTGATTGTAACTGGGGGAAAATTTTATACCTGTACATTGTAAAGTACAAGAAATATTTTATATGTAATTTTTCATTTAATATTGAGATGAAAAATTGCTAGAAACAAAATTTTCCAAGTCTCTCTCTTTTTTTTTTTTTTAACATAGAAGCCAAGAGATACCTTAGAGCATCCCTCCCTTCAAAATTCAGCTCATACTCTACTTTTTACATGAAGTCCTCCTGATCTCCTGAGCTACTAAAGACTTCATTCCCAAACTGCCTTGTCCTACCCATAAATATTTTACTTATGGTCATATATGCACATATTGTCTCCCCCATTAGAATATAATCTTCTTTTGTCGAGGAGGGATTATTTCATTTTTATCTCTTTTTTTCCAGAGTCTATCAAAATATATAACACATAGATTGTGCTTAATTAAAGCTCACTAATTGATTGATTTGAAAAATAATTCAGGCAATCTACAATTCATTGCTACATGACATTATGTAAGTCTTTTTTACAATTCTGGGCTTTAATTTTTACATTTATCAAATAAGAACATTGGACTAGAAGATATCTAAGGGTTTTTCCATCTGCTATATTCAATGATTCCATGGTTTTTAATACAAAGTGCCAAAATTGTTAATGGAGAATATGAATGCTGTAGCAATGTTGGAGAAACAACTTGCAAAAAAGTATGGGGGGTCAGAATAAGAATAGTATGTTTTACAAATAGGGATCCTGTCTATTTTCACCTGATCAGTGTAGGGGCTTATGATGGGGAATGGGAGATACAAACAATATGTAGTGTGGGTCCAAATTACAGAGACCTTTGCATATCTGATGAGATTTCTGACTTGATTTAGACCTCTTGTAGAAAGGAGCAGGCTGACAAAAATTGTGCATTTAGAGTATTTTTTTTTTTTTTTTAGTGTGCATTTATTTGTGAGTTATATTGTTTTGTCAGACTGAGATTTGGAAAAGACCTTAACTTAAAAAGACCAGTTGTTTTGACCAATGGTTTGCTACTGTATCCAGATGACTTTGGAGGAGAGAATGAGACTATTGACTTTGCACAGCCCTGCCTTGCTTAAATCCAATTTACTTATAAACCAGGACTTCAACTTCCTGATTCCCTTGGTCTTTTCCAGTACAAAAGACAAACAACAATCCTGTAACTCCACCCTGCAGTCAATATTTTAGAATTTCCTTAAGAAGATAAGGGTTATTTGAAAGAGACAAGCCGGATTATCTACTCTGTCCTGGTTACAAGCCAGTGGGTCAGCAGATTTGCTCTGAGACACTCAAAGCAAATAAGGCAAATTTTAAGCCTCTGAACTCCAGAACCTCAGGGAAAAAAAAAAAAAAAAAAAAGACATAGCCACACCTCCCAGCACCAGAAGTCAATCAGAAGAACTGCCCCAGGGCATCTGTTGCTTTGCCTTAAGAGCAGACTTCAACCTATTTTAAATAGGTACCAAACAAGGATGATGATTTGAGAATAAGAACTCAAAATCAAGACTAGAACAGAGTAAATTTCATTTGGGAAATTGTGCAGTACTTTCCATGATGCTTTTTAGTACAATATTCTTAGCACCAATTCTGGTGATTTTTTTAATGTTGTCATTCTTATTATCAAAATCATAATTGACAGTTACACTGTGTAAAATTTTAAAATAGATTACATAGATAGACGGGTAGATATATAAATAGATTGATAGAGGGTCTCATTTGATTAACACTGTGAAGGGGGCACTATATTGGTATTTAATATATACTTAAATTGGAACTCAGAAAATTAAGTTATTCATTCATTACATATCAAAATAAACATAGAACATGGAATATGGACTCCCTCTTGACTTTAAAAACAATAGTTTTTCCATTTTACTGAATGTCTTTTCTTGGAAAGCTACATTCTCCAAAGGATCAGGAAACCTAAAGGAAAATGAAGAGATGCATGTTGATCATAAGTAATAATAATAATGTCTTCACAACAAGCTCATAAAGTAAGTGCTATTATTATCACATCTTAACAAAATGAAACTGAGTCACAGATTATTTAAATGACTTTCTCAGAGCTACAAAATTAGTAAGTGTCTGAGGCAGGATTCAAAATCAGCTCTTATTGATCCAAAATTCCACATTCCATTGACTGAATATTCTAACTGCAGTAATTTATCAACAATGACTTGTGCTTTAGAAGCTACATACAATTTATCTTTTAAGAAACATACTTCACCATTAAAATCTATGCTTATAGAAGAGAAACTCTGTGTTTCTTTTTATCCCCAGTATATAGCAAAGTGCCTGGTATTTAGAACTTAATAAATGTGTGTTGAGGAACAGTCAATGTCAGTAGTCTCCAAAGGGGGTGGGGGGTTTAAGTCCCAAAGGAGCCATAGCATAACCCCAAGAAGTGTGTGATTAACCAACTGGAGATTGCAAAAGTGACTTGCATCTTGTTCTTCCTATAATCCCCAATTGTGGCACTTGTTTCCATTAAAAAATCATGTTGTTTAGTGGAGCCAAGATAGTGAAGAAAAGATAGGAACTCACCTGAGCTGCCCTCTTACCCCCCAAAATCCTTTAAGTAATGCCCTAAAACAAATTCTAGAGTGGCAAAATCCCTAAAAGGATGGGGTGAATCAATTTCTATCGCAAAAATTTGGCAGAAAAGATCTGTCACAACTGTGCCAGAGTGAAGTGCAATCTAGTTAACAAGCCACTCCAGCAAGCCCCAGCAAACCAGAAGCAGGCCTTGGAAGTAAATGAATCAGCAGTTGCTTCAGTTGCTTTTGGAGCTCTTAGCATGCAAATGGTAAGAAAGTCGAACAACTGGTTGAAAAGAAATTACAGGGTTCTTTTTAATGGAACTGGGGATAGACTCTTTTGTTTTGACTATACTCAGAGCCAGGTCATAGTCCTGAGTGGCAGTCTCAGGACAATGAGGAATACTAGCATATTAGTGGAACAGGGATCTTCATCATCTTCCAGGTCATAAAAGAATATTTAGGGACAATGACAACCAGACCAGTGCAAAGGTAGGAGAGTTGTAAATGCACCTCTCCTTAGATTCTTCCTTCTTAATAAAACTGAAAACTTACAAGTTCTTAGAAGTATTTCTGAAAATAGTAGCACAGAACTCCTGAAGCTTGGAACAGTGTGCCCTCTATTCTGGGAGCAGAGTCCCACTTTAGGAATTAGTTAGAAGTCAAGACTGGAAAATAAGCAAACTGAAAAACAATTCTGACCATAGAATGTTACTATGGTGACAAAGAAGATCAAAACATATACTCAGAAGGTAGAAAAATGAAAATTCCTATAACCAAAGCCTTCAAATGTGTGGAGTAAATGTGAATTGGTGTCATACCATGGAAGAGTTCATAAAGGATTTTAAAAATCAAAGAGAGTTAGAAGAAAAATTGGGAAGAAAAATGAGAAAAAAAGAAAATCATGTAAAAAAAAAAATCAATAGCTTGACCAAGATGGTACAAGAAATACTGAAGAAAATAACCCTTAAAAAATAAAATTGACTTAATAGAAAGAGGCACAAAAATAACTGAAAAAAATAACTAAAAAAAAAAAAAAAAAGTATTAGCCAAATGGGAAAGGATGTGCAAAATTTCACTGAAGAAAACAATTCCTTAAACATTAGAATTGAGAGAAAGTGTAGCCAAGATGGTGGAGAGCAGACATATATCTATCTAATATCCTCAGAGCTTCCCTCAAGTTAACAGAAGATTAAGCCTTTGAACTGGTTTTGGAATATTTGGAGTACAAAAAATTTCCAGAAGATACTTTGGAAGAACTTCAGAAAAAGTCTATTTCAATCAGGGAGGGAAAGAAGCTGCCTACACCAGGCTCTAGGGCAGGGAACCTGGGGCAAGAAGATGGCGTGGGGAACCAGGGTGTTTCAAAGTCCACACACTGGGGAATCTACTGTGAGGCTCTTAGGCTACTCAGTCTTGGTTACAAGCCACTAGGTCAGCAGATTTGCTCTGAGATACTCAAAACAAATAAAAAGGCAAATTTTAAGCCACTGCACCCCAGAAACTCAGAAAAACAAGACCTAGCCACACCTCTCAGCACCAGAAGTCAATCAGAAGAACTGCCCTAGGGCAAACTAAAGAAGCTATTGCTTTGTCTTAAGAACAGACCTCAACCTTTAAAAAAGATGAGCAAAAAAGCAAAAAGAACTTTGACCCATAGACTGCTTTCATAGAGAAAGGGAAGAACAGACCTCAAACTCTGAGGATCTTAAAGCAAATCAACTCCAGATGAAGCCCTAAATGGTGATGTGAATTGTTCCCCATCTTACAGGTCTCTCTTGGAAGAATTCAAAAATGATCTTAAAAGAATTAGAATAAAACTGGGGAAAGGAAATGAAATTTTTGCAAGAAGGAATGGAAAAAGAGAACCAGAAATTATCAGAAGAAAACTCCTTAAAAATAAATAATGAAATGGAAAAAGCATATAACTCCTTATAAAATAGATATTAAAAAGAAATCAATTCATTGAAAAACAAAATTTGTGAAATGGGAAAAAATGCAATGAACAAAGCACCTTAACTGGCTAAATGCAAAAGGAGATAAAAAACCTAACCAAAGAAAATGATTCACTAAAAATTAGAATTCAACAAATGAAAGAGAATGAGTCAATGAAGAATCAGTTAAATAAAACCAAAAAAATGGAAAAATAAAAGAAAATGTAAAATACCTCACTGGAAAAATAACTAACCTTGAAAATAGATCTAGGAGAGACAGTCTAAGAATTATTGGACTTCCTGAAAACCATGATGAAAAAAAGCCTAGACATAATCTTTCAGGAAATCATCAACGAAAACTCTTCTCACGTCCTAGAACCAGAGGGTAAAATAAGTCATTGAAAGAATTCAGTGATCACTTCCTGAAAGAGACCCCAAAATGAAAACTCTAAGGAACATCATAGCTAAATTTCAGAATGATCAAATCAAGGAAAAAATATTGCAAGTAGCCAGAAGGAAACAATTCAAGTATTGAGGAGTCTAAATCAGGTTTACTTAGCATTCACTTTAAAAGACTGAAGGACATGGAATTTGATATTCCTAAAGGCAAAGGAACTTAGATTGCAGCCAAGAATCAATTATCCAGCAAAACTGAGCATCATCTTTTAGAGGAAAAGATGGACATTCACAGAAACAGGTGAATTTCATATATTTCTAATGAAAAGACAAAAGCTAAATAGAAAAATTGATCTTCAAATACAGAATTCAAAAATAAAAAAGAACACAAAGATCAAAGGAAAGAAAAAATAATAATTTTATTTTAAAATTAAAAAGCTTATATTGCTGGGGCATCTAAATGGTACATCTAAATGAAGTCAGGAGGACCTGAGTTCAAATCTGATCTCAGACACTTAACACTTCTGAGCTGTGTGACTCTAGGAAAGTCATTTAATGCCAATTGCCTCAGGGAAAAAAAAAAAAAAAAAAGATTATGTCCCAATATGGGAAGATGATATGTTTAACTCTTGAGATCTATGTCTCTGTTATAGAATACTTAGAAGGAACAGAAATAATTTGATTTTATTGTGATGATTTAAAAAAAGAAACTAGAGGAAGAAAGATGATTCTACTGGAAGAAGAAAATGGAGTTAAAATGGGGTAAATTATATCTCATGAGTAGGCAAAAAAGACTTATTACAATTTAGGGAAGGAGGGGGAGGGAGGGGGATGAGCATTGTGCAAATCTTAATCTCATCAAATTTGGCTCAAAGAAAAAAATATCAAACACATTTACCTTCACAGAGAAGCTTGTTTCACCCTTTAGGGACATAGGAGGGCAATGGAGGAGTCTAATACAACAGAAGAAAAAAGAGGAAAAGTATAAAGTTCTCTGTTTCGGTTTCCTTAGGGTCTCTGGAAGTAGCCTTCCTTTCAGTTCAGTAATCACCACAAGTGCAGCCAGGGATTAAAGTCCAAATCCTTTATTGCCTCTTTCCAAGTGTTGTCTCCTTTCCTGGGGCCCAGTTAGCTTTCTTATAGTCCAGGTCCTTTATTGTCTCCTACCTGGGTCTGGCCAGCTTTCTGAAAAGCCTTTCAGTCAGTCTGGCCTTGGTCTTATGGGGAAAGTACAGGAGTCCAGGCCAGCCACCAGGAAGATCAAAAATCAAATTGAATTTCTCCCCTTGGTTCTGAGAGCTTAACCTCCTGCCACCAGCCCTTGCTTCTCTCTGAATGTCTCTGAATCTCCCTGGCTGAGGCTTCTAGCTTATATGCTTCACACTGAATACAAACCAATCACTATATCACTAGGAAACCATTATTTGTTGTAGGATTAAATCAATGCTAAACTAGATTTAATAATTGTCTCCTCAATTCAAATTAGTATCTTGTTTCAAGTTCTGGCCCATAACATCTCCTTGTAAGATTAAATCAATCATAATTTAGCGTGGTGAACCATGCTAAATTAGATAACTATTGTCTCTATCAATTCCACTGATTTAGTATCTTGTAAGAATGCTTTGCTTCAAGTTTCAGAGTTTTGGCCCATAACAGAAAAGTGTAAGAAGAGGGGGCTGCAAATGGGGAGAACTGATTGAGGGAGGAGATGATCAGTGACAAAATACTGGAAAGCAGGGGAAGGGGGTAAGAAAAGAGAAAAATATAGGGAGTAAACAAGATGCTAGAAAATAGTAATTTTATCTATGAATTTGAACAGAAGGAACTCTCCCATAAAATGGAAGCAGATAGTAGACTAGATTAAAAGCCAGAATCCTACAATTTGTTGTTGATAAGAAACTCATTTAAAGCAGAGTGATACATTTAGAGTAAAGTTAAAAGGCTGGAGCAGAATCTATTATGCTTCAGATGAGAAAGAAAAAATCAGGCTTAGTAATCCTGACCTCATATCAAACAAAAGCAAAAATGGATCTAATTAAAAGAGATAAGGAAGGAAACTACATCCTACCTAAATGTACCATAGATAATGAAGTAATACCAATACCTAACATATATACACAAAATGGTAAAGCAGAAGTGAAGAGAGCTACAAGAATTAGTCAGCAAAACTATACTACTGGAGGATCTCAAACTTGCTCTCTCAGAACTATATAAATCAAACCACAAAATAAATAAGAAATAAGTTAAGGAGGTAAACAGAATCCTAGAAAAGTTAGGGATGATAGAAATTTAGAGAAAATTGAATGGAGACAGAAAGAAATATACTTTTTTTTTTCTCAGCAGTATATGAAACCTATACAAAAAATGACTATGTATTAGGGCATAAAAATGTCAAAATCAAATCCAGAAAGGCAAAAAAGTAAAGGCATTTTTCCAAATTATGATGCAATAAAAGTCCAGGGGTAAACAGACCAAAAATTAATTGGAAACTAAATAATCTCATCCTAAAGAATGAATAGGCAAAACAACAAATCATAGACACAATCAAAATTTCATCCAAAAGAATGACAATGAGACAACATACTAAAATTTGTGGTATGCAGCCAAAGTGGTTATTAGGGGAAATTTTATACCTTTAGAAGCTTACTTGCATACAATGGAGATAGAGAAGATCAATGAATTGAGCTTGCAACTAAAACAATTTTTAAAAAGAACAAATTAACCCCCCCAATTAAACACCAAATTTGAAATTATGAAAATAACAGAGATTAATAAAATTGCAAGTAAGAAAATTAACAAATAAAACTAAGAGATGGTTTTATGAAAAAAAAAAGCCAAAAAATCAATAAACCTTTAGTTAATTTGATTAGAAAAAGGAATTTTTAAAAATCAAATTGTTAATCTCAAAAATGAAAAGGGAGAAATTTCCACCAATGAAAAGGAAATTAGAGCAATTATTAGGAGTTATTTTGCCCAACTATGTTTCAATAAATTTGATAGTTTAAGTGAAATGGAGCAATACCTGCAAAAATATAGATTGCCCAAGTTAACAGAAGAGGAAATAAATTACTGAAATAGTCCCATTTTGGAAAAAGAAAGAGAACAAGCTATTAATCAACTCTCTAAGAAAAAATCTCCAGGGACAGATGAATTTACATGTGAATTCTACCAAACATTTAAAGAACAATTAATTTCAATATTATGAAAACTATTTGAAAAAAAAATAGAGAAAAAAAGGAGTCTTACCAAATTCCTTATATAACGAAGATATGGTATTGATACTTAAACCAGGTAGGGTAAAAACAATGAATGAAAATTATAGCCCAATTTCCCTAATGAATTTTGATGCAAAAATCTTTTAAAAATATATTAGCAAAGAGATTACAGAAAGTCATCCCAGGATAATATACCATGGCCAAGTAGGATTAATACTAGGAATGCAGGGCTGGTTCAATATTAGGAAAACTATTATTATCATTGGCTATATTAATAATCAAACTAGCATAAACCATATAATTATCTCAATAGATGCAGAAAAAAACATTTGATAAAATCCAACACCCATTCCTACTAAAAACACTAGAAAGTATAGGAATAAATTGAATTTTCCTTAAAATTATCTATAGCATTGATTTAAAAACATCAGCAAGCAATATATGTAAGGGGAATAAACTAGAACCATTCCCAATAAGATCAGAGGTGAAATAAAATTGCCCACTATCACCATTGCTATTCAATATTGTATTAGAAATGTTTGCTTTGGCAATTAGAGAAGAAAAAGGGTTTGAAGGAATTAGAGTAAGTCATGAGGAAACCAAATTATCATTCTTTGCAGAAGGTATGTTGGTATACTTAGAGAATCTTAGAGAATCAACTAAAATTTTACTAGATAAAAGTCATAATGTTAAGGAAGTTTCAGGATACAAAATAAATCCATATAAGTCATAAGCAACAAATATATACATATATATATATATAAAATATATTAATAATATATATTACAGCAACAAAATCCCACAGCAAGAGACACAATAAGAAATTCCATTTAAAATAACTGTAGATAATATAAAATATTTTGAAGTCTACCTGCCAAGGAAAAGTAAGGAACTTTATATGAACACACCTACAAAACATTTTACACACAAAGTCAGATCTAATCAATTGGAAAAATATCAAATGCTCATGGGTACGCCTAGTGAATATAATAAAAATTACAATACTATCTAAATTAATCTACTTATTCAATGCCATACCAATCAAACTCCCAAGAAATTATTCTACAGATCTAGAAAAAATAGCAACAAAGTTCATCTAAAAGAACAAAAGATAAAAAAAATCAAGGGAATTAATGGAAAAAAATTCATCTGATAGTGGCCTAGTCAGACCTAAAACAATGATATAAAGCAGCAGTTATAAAATACATACATATATATATATATATATATATATATATATATATATATATTACTGGCTAAGAGAGTGGTAGATCAGTGGAATAGGTTAGTTTAACAGGACAAAAGAGTTAACTTACTATAATAATTTAGTGTTTGACAAACCCAAAGACACCCCAGCTTTTTGGATAAGAACTGCAGGGAAAATTGGAAACTAGTATGGTAGAAACTTGGCATTGACCCACACCTAACATCCCCTACCAATAAAAGGTTGAAATGAGTTCATGATTCAGACATAAAGAGTGATGTTATAAATTAGAAGAACATAGGATAATTTACCTCTCAGATCTGTGGAAAAGGAAGGAATTTGTAACCAAAGAAGAACTGGAGATCAATATTGATCACAAAATATATAATTTTGATTATATTAGATTAAAAAGTTTTTGTACAAACAAAAGTAAAGCAGACAAGATAAGAAGGGAAGCAATAAATTGGGGAAACATTTTTATATTCAAAGGTTCTGATTAAGGCCTCATTTCTAAAATATATTGTCCCGTCCAGCAGGACTCAGTTATTCGGGGGGTCGAGGGGAACCCAGCCTGAAAGAGAAACGGGCGAGAAAGAAAGAGTGAGACCAAGCAGATTCTTGTCAAGGTCTCAGTTTATTGCTCTTGGAGTGCAGCTTATATAGCAAAAAGCATAAGGAAGAGAAGTAGGGTTGGGCCTGGGAAGGGAATGTGGGTGATGGCTGGTTCAATGAACAGGAACATTTTGTGGTTAGGATATACAATGTTGGAACAATCTGTGGTCTCGGAACTATTTGTCTAAGGGTGATGCCCACCTGTGGTCGGTCGATTCTCGGAACTATTTGTCTGAGGGTAAGGCCCACTTAGCGGGGAGAGACACCTGGGCCAAAGCGTTGGCTCCCAACAATATATAAAGAATTGACTCAGATTTCTAAGAATTCAAGCCATTCTCCAATTGATAAATGGTCAAAGGATATGTATGAACAGACAACTTTCAGATGAAGAAATTGAAACTATTTCTAGTCATATGAAAAGGTGCCCTAAATCACTATTCATCAGAGAAATGAAAATTAAGACAACTCTGAGATACCATTACATACCTCTCAGATTGACTAAGATGACAGGAAAAGATAAACACAAATGTTGGAGGGGACATGGGAAAACAGGGACACTAATACATTGTTGATGGAGTTGTGAAGTGATCCAATTATTCTGGAGAGCAATTTGGAACTATGCCCAAAGGGCTATCAAAGTGTGCATACCCTTCTACCCAGCAGTGTTTCTACTGGCCTTCTATCCCAAAAAGATCTTAAAGGAGGGAAAGGGACCCACATGGCAAAAATGTTTGTGTTTGCCCTTTTGTAGTAGCAAGAAACTAGAAACTGAATGTATATCCATCAGCTGGAGAATGACTGAATAAGTTATGGTATGAATGTTATGGAATAACAGAAGAAATGATCAGCAGGTAGATATCAGAGAGGCCTGGAGAAACTTATATGAATTGGTGCTAAGTGAAATGACAGAACCAGGAGATCATTGTATATGGCAACAAGATTGTACAATGATCAATTATGATGAAACTGACTCTTTTCAACAATGAGATGATCCAGCCACTTACTATGATTTTGCGATGAAGAGAGCTATCTATACCCACAGAGAGGATGGTGGGAATCAAGTATGGGTCGCAACATATCATTTTTACTCTTTTTGTTGTTGTTGGTTTGCATTTTATTTTCTTTTTTCATATTTTTCCTTTTTGACTTGATTTTTCTTGTGCAACAAGATAATTATATAAATATGTATGCATATATATTGAATTTAATATATATTTTACCATGTTTATCATATATTGGGTTATTTGCCATCTAGGGGAGTGAGTGGGGAGAAAGGGAGGAAATTGGAATGCAAGGTTTTGCAAGGGTTAATGTTGAAAAATTATCCATGCATATGTTTTTAAAATTAAAAAAAAGCTTTAATTAAAAATAAAATTAAAAAATTAAAATTGAACAAGTGGAAGTTAAGGCTTCTCTAAGGCATCAAAAACCTATAAAACAAGACCAAAAAACAAAACAAAACAAAACAAAAGACAATGAAGTATCTTAAAAGAAAAACAACTCATCTGGAAAACAGATACAAGAGAAATAAAATTTCAAATATAATGGACTTCTTGAAAGCTATGATTAAAAAAAAACAAAAAAACAAAAACAAAAACAAACCTAGACATCACCTTTCAAGAAATTATCTGGGATTTTGGTTTTGGAGCCAAGACAGCTGACTAAAGTCAGTAAGGTGCTTGATCTCTCCCAGTTTCCCTGGGAAACCACACGAAGCCAAACCTCTGAACAGTCTGATAAAATGAAACCACTCTTCAGCTCAATATAGAATGAAAAAACTTCAAGAAAGTCAGTCTCACAGGTGAAAAGTATATTCAGCCCAGATTAGATAGATTCTGGGAAAGCTGGTGAGAGGATATTAATTACAGCAAAACAACAACTAAGACCCAGGCTTTTTCCTGAAAATAACAGGCAAAGCTACATACTGCAAACACAAGGACCTCCTGTGCAGAAATCCAAGTCTCAGAGCTGCACAGGAAGCCTGGGAAAGCACCTTCTGTACTCCAGGATCAAATCTCAAGATAAAAGTAAAAAAAAGGAGGAAATACCGAAAGAAAAGGAAAGAAATCAAGGTAGAAAGAACCTTGACCTTAGAAAGCTAATATGGTATAGGGCAGACCAAAGCGCCAATTCACACTAGAAAGAAATGTTCTCAGAGAAAATCACAAATAGTAATATGAACTGGTCTCAAGCCTAAAGCAGCTTCTTGGAAGTGTTTTATAAAAGACTTTAAAAAGCAAATAAGAGAGGTAGAAGAAAAAATGACAAAGGAAATGAGAGATATTCATGAGTGAGTCAACAAATTGGAAAAGGAAATTAAAAAAAAATTTCTGAAAAAAAATTATTAAACAGTATTAACCAAATGGAAAGAGATACACAAAAGCTAACTAAAACTAAAACAAAAACAAAAAAACACACATTAAAAACTAGAACAGGACAAAAGGAAGCTAATAACTTTGAGAGACTGCAAGAATCAAACAAACAAAAAAGAATGACTAAATGGAAGAAAATGTAAAATAATTCATTGGCAAATCAGCAGACCTGGAAAATAGGTTCAGAAGAGACCAGTTTAAAATTATTTGGCCTACCTGAAGGCCATTAACAAAAAAAAAAAAAAAAAAAAAAAAAAACCAACACAAAACAAAACAGTATCCTACTGTTGTTTATAGAAACACATTGACAAAGAGAGATACATAAAGAGTAAAGGTAAAAAACTAGAGAGCACTAAACAAGAGATTAAAGAAAATTTTCTAGATATTATATTCTGGAAACAGTGAGGGAAATACTTATGGAAAAAATCCATTTCTGAACAAGATCCCACAAAGAAAACCTCAAGGAACATTGTTGTGAAACTACAAAACTACAATCTCAAGGAAAAAATACTGCAACTGCCAGGAAAAAAAAAAATAATAATAATAATTCAAATGTTAAGGAGCATTACCCTGGATCTGGCAACTCCTACAATAAAGGATCAAAGAACCTGGAATACCATATTCCAAAAGGCAAAGAACTTATTTTTAAAACCAAGAATTAACTACTCAGCAAAATTCAGCATTACCTTTCAGGACAGGTGATTGGAGCTTCAGTGAAACAAGAGACTTTCAAACATTTGTATTGAAAAATAAGAATTAAACAGAAATTTTAATCTATAAAAACATGACTCAAGAAAAGCATAGACAGGTAAATGGGAAAATATATATTATTTCAAAGTTAAACTACATCCATAAATGGGAAAACAATATCTGTAATTCTTGAGAACTGCTGTCATTGGAGGCAAATAGAGGGAGGCATCACATGGACTGAGGGGCATCACATGACTCCCTAATGTGATGACATCAAAGAAAAAGACATTAAGGGGTAGAAAAAGGTCTGTACTGGAAAAAGAGGAAAAGGAGAGGTGTAACGGGAAAATTAGTTCAGATGAAGAAGTGCAAAATACCTATTACAATCTAGGAAAAGAAGGGAGGGGGATAAGTATTGCCTGAAGCTTGATCTCATAAGTTTGTCTTTAAGGGGAATATTTTAATTATTCCCTAATATATAGAAATTTATCTAACCATATAAAGAAGTAGGAGGGAAAGAGAAAAAGAAAAGGAGGGACAGGATAGAAAGAAGGGCAGAAAAAACTAGGGGAAAAGGCAAGAGAAGGAGGCAAGGGTTTATAGAAGAAAAGTTAGTGGGTGGATTGATTAAAAAACAATTCTAATATGAGAGGGGAATGGTGATAAAAGATAGGATATTGGTTGGATGGGGTAAAAAACACTATTAAGAGAAGAGGAAGGAGTAATAGGAGTAAGGTAAGTGGGTGGGGTGGATTAAAAAAAGCACAAGACTAAGGACAGAGTGGAAAGAGATAACAAAGGTATGTTGGGAATGGGAATATTATGGAGGTAAATGGGAGCTGGTACTCATAACTGTGAATGTGAATGGGGGAAACTCTCCCTTAAAACAGAATTAAATGGAAAAGTCGATTAAAAACAAAATCCTACAAAATGTTGTTTACAAGAAATACATTTCACAAAGAGAGATACATACAGAGTAAAGGTAAAAGGCTGGAACAGAATTTATTATGCTTCAGCTGAAGTAAAAAAAAAAAAAGCAGGGGTAAGAATTCTGATCTCAAATAAAGCAAAAGTAAAACCAGAACTTATTAAGGAAAGAAAGTTAATCTTGATAAAATGTACCATAAATAACAAGTAGTAACAATATTAAATGTATATGCATGAAGTGGGAGAGCAGGCAAATTCCTAGAGAAGATTTTAAGCCAGTTAAAGGAACAAATAGTCAGGAAAACTATTTTAGTGGGGCATCTGAACCTTCCCTTTCAGAATCAGACAAATTGAACCACAAAATAAACAAGAAAAAAACTAGGAAGCTTAATAGGATCCTAGAAAACCTGGATACTATAAACCTTTGTTGAAAATTGAATAGGACCAGAAAGAAATACACCTTTTTTTCTCAGAAGTATATGACACCTACACAAAAACTGACCACATATTAGGACATTAAAAACCTCACAATTCAAATGCAGAAAGGCAGAAACAGTAAATGCTTCCTTTTCAGACCACAATTCAATAAAAATTATATTCAGTTGAAAATTAAGTAATCTAATTCTAAAGAATGAGTGGGTCAAACAACAAAGTACAGAAACAATCCATAATTTCAAGAGAATGACAATAACGAGAAACATACCACAACTGTAGCCAACACAATTCTTAGGGGAAATTTTATATCTGTAAATAATTATATGAATAAAATAGAGAAAAAAATCAATAAATTAAGCATGCAACTAAAAAAGCTAAAGAAAGAACAAAACCTCCAAATTAAATAGCAAATTATAGATTCTGAAACTCAAAGTGGAGATTAATAAATATAAATTTAAAAAATGAACTAATAAATAAAACTAAGTTTATTTTATGAAAAAAGGAGGTAAATCTTGCTAATTTGATCAGAAAAAGGAAAGAAAAAAACAAATCACCAGCATTAAAAATAAAAAGGGTGAACCTACCAGCAATGAAAAAGAAATTAAAGCAATGATTAGCAGCTATTTTGCCCAACTCTTTGGTAGCAAGTATGACAAACTAATTGAAATGGAAGAATATTTACAAAAATATAAATTGCCCAGATTAACAGAAGAGGAAATAAATCACTTAAATATTCCCATTTTAGGAAAATAAATTGAAAAGGCTATTAATGAACTCCCTAAGAAAAAATCTCCAGGGCCAGATGAATTCACAAATAAATTCTATGAAACATTTAAAAAACAATTCATTCCAGTACTATGTAAATGATTTGGAAAAATAAGTATTGCCAAATTCCTTTTATGACACAAATATTGCACTGATACCTATACCAGGAAGAGCCAAAACAGAGAAAAAACATTACAGACCCATCTCTCTAATGAATATTGATGCAAAAATTTAAATAAAATATTAGCAAAGAGATTATAGCAACTTATTACCAGGATAATATACTATGACGAAGTGGGAGTTCTAGTAGGAATTCAGGGTTGGTTCAGCACAGCATAAGGAAAACTATTAATATAATGGAACATATCAATAACAAAACCAACAGAAATCATATGATAATCTCAACAGATGCAGAAAAAGCTTTTTGACAAAAACCAGCATCCATTACTACTAAAAACACTAGAGAACATAGAGATAATGAGAAGTTTCCTTAAAATAATAAGTAGTGTCTATCTAAAACTTACAGCAAGCATTATTTGAGAGAATCTGGAAGCATTCCCAATGAGATCAGGGGTAAAACAAGGATGCCCATTACCACCACTATTATTCAACATAGAAATATTGGTTTTAGCAATAAACCATTCAAACTGCCAAAACATTATTTTATAGAACTAGAAAAAATAATTACAAAATTCATCTAGAAAAACAAAAGGTAAAGGGAATTAATTTTAATATATATATATATATATATATATATATATATATATATGTATATATATATAAAGAATAGTTGCTTAGAAGTGCCAAACTTAAAACTATATTATAAAGCAGCCAGTCTTAGCCATGGTACTGGCTAAGAAATAAAGTGGTGGATCAGTGGAATAGATTAAATACACATAACACAATAATCAAAGCCTATAACTATTTAGTATTTGGTAAATCCCCAAACTCCAGCTTCTGGAATAAGAATTCAGTATTTGACAAAAATTGTTAGGAAAGTTGGAAAATAATATGCCAGAAATTTGGCATACCCCATACCAAAATAAAGTCAAAATGGATACATTTAGGAGAACAAGGGATAATTTACAGATCAGATCTTTGGAGAAGGGAGGGATTTATAACCAAAGAAGAACTAGAGAACACTATGAAATGTAAAATGGACAATTTTGATTACATCAAATTAAAAAAAAAAATTTTTTTTGCACAACCAAACCATCAGAAACAAGACTAAAAGGGAGCTATAATACTGGGAAAATATCTTTATGGCCAGTATTTCTGGTAAATATATTAGTTCTAAATATATATAAAGAGCTTTGTCAAATTTATAAAAATGCAAGTCATTCCCCAATTGATAAATAGTCAGAGGCTATCAACAGGCAATTTTCAGATGATGCAATTAAAGCCATCTACAGTTATATGGAAAAAATGCTCTAAATCACTATTGATTAGAGAAATGCAAATTAAAATAACTATGAGGTACCACCACATACCTCTCAGTTTGGCTAAGATGACAAGAAAAGATAATGATAAATGCTGGAGGGGACATGGGAAAATTGGGATATTAATACATTATTGGCATCATTGTGAAATGATGATCCAACTATTCTGGAGAACAATTTGGAAATATGTTCAAAGGGCTATCAAACTGCATACCATTTGACCTAGCAGTGACGTTGCTACAGATGTATCTCAAGGAAATCATAAAGGAGGAAAAAGAACCCACATGTTCAAAAATGTCTTTAGTAGCTCTTTTTGTGATAGCCAAAGATTTTCATGAATTGGGGAATAGCTGAACAAGTTATAGTTTACAAAAGTAATGGACTATTATTGTATAAAAAAATGAACAAACTGATTTTGGAAAGGCCTGAAAAAATTTACATGACTGATGCTGAGTGAAACAAACAGAACTAGAAATACATTGTATACAATAATAGCAAGAATGTGTGATGATCATCTATGAAAAACTTGGTTCTTCTCAGTGCTTCAATGATTCAAAGCAATCCCAACCGACTTTGGACAGAAAATGCCATCTGCATCCACAAAAAATACTAAGGAGACTTGTAATGTTTGGTCTAGCTTTCTGGAGATCCTCCTGAAAGGCTTTGGTCTCAGCAGGATAGTCAACAAGAGGATGGATAAGAAGAGAGTCCAAAGTCTTTATTGTCTCCTTCACAGTCTGTGCCTGTCATAGTCTGACCCAGTTCCAGTTTGACCCAGTTTCCTCCAGCAGTCTGACAGTCTGCTAGTCTCAACCAGTCTCAGTCTGAGTCTGATTTTGTCCCTAGTTCTCTCAGCCTTTAAATACCCTATAACAATTACATCATTACAATATACTGAGTATAAGCCAATCTAGAGTGATTATATTATTATATCATACTAGATATATTTGAACTAGAGAACCATTATCTCATCAATTCCACTGAGTTAACACTTTTGTTTCAAGTATACTTCTTTCAAGTATATTTCTCCATCGTTCCAGACCTCTACAGAGAATGAATGTAAATAAGCACATGCTATGTCTATTTCATATTTCTGTTTTTTTTTTTTTAATCTCTCCCATGGTTTTCCCTTTTTTGCTCTGATTTTTCTCTCCCAATATTATTGAAAAAGCAATGTATATCAAAAATAAAATTTAAAAAAAAGTTAATTGTAAAAAAAAAAAAAAAAATCTAGGAAAACTGCCCTGATATTCTACAATGAGGGCCTAAAATAGAAATTGAAAGAATTCAACCATATTCTCCTGAATAAACTGTTTAACCAAATTACAGAGCTCTTGGATAAAGGAGAAAATATTGCAAGTATCTGGAAAGAAAAAGTTTAAATACTGTGGAATCATAAAATGATACATTAAAGGACTTGAGGACTTGGAATATGACATTTTGGAGGGCAAAGGAGCTAGGATTACAATCTTAAATCACTTAACTAGTTATACTGAGTCTTATCATTCAAGGGGAAAATGGATATTTAATGAAATAAAGGATTTTCAAGTATTCCTAATGAAAAGGTCAGAGTTGAATAGAAAATTTGACTTTCACATACAAGACTCAAGCGAAGTAAACAAGGTAAACAGGAAAGGGATATCATAAAGAACCTAAATTGCTTCCAATCTTACATGGGAAGATGATACCTGTAACTCATGAGAACTTTCTTATTATTTGGCAGTTAGAAGGAATTTGAATAGCTAAAGGGAATAGTTGTGAGTTGAATATGATTGGATAATTCCTTAAAAAATAAAATTAAGAAGAAAGAATAATGAACTGAACGAAAGGGAAAGGGAGAGATAGAATGGGGTAAATACATCTTATATAAGTCAGGCAAGAAAGAGCTATAATAGTGGAGGGGAAAATGAGGGAGGTGACAGAAGGTTTAAATCTTACTACCATAGGAATTGGCTCAAAGAAGGAATAACATGCATACTTAGTTGGGTATAGAAATCTAATATTACAGAAAAATAGAAAGGGAAGAGGATAAAAGAAGAGGGGCTGCTCATAGAAAGGGGGTGTGAATTGGGAGAGACACTAGTCAGAAGCAAAACTTTTAAGGAGGAACAGAGGGAAAGTAGAGAGGGAATAGAATAAACATGGAGGAGATAGGATAAAGAGAAATACAGTTACCAATCTATAACTGTGAAAATATTTTTGTAGCAAAGTTTTCTAAAAAAGGTCTCATTTCTCAAATATATAGAATGAGTCAAATTTATAAAAATAAGAGCCCAATTGATGAATGATTTAAAAATATGGACATTCTGTTATCTGATACAATAACCAATGCTATCTATAGCCAAATGAAAAAAAAATGATGTAAATTACTATTGATTGGAGAAATGTGAATTAAAACAATATTGAGGTACTAACTCACACCTATTACATTGGCTAATAGGACAGAATAGGAGAACGATAAATGTTGGAAATGTAGGAAAATTGAGATACTAGTGCACTGTTGATGAAGTTGTGAACTTGATTTTATCATTATATAGATAAATCTGAATAATAGCCTAATATTTATAACATTTTTGGTGGTAAAGAATTAGAAATTGAGGGAATGCCCAACAATTGGGGAATGGCTGAATATATTATGGTATAGGATTGTGATAGAATACTATTGTGATATAGGAAATGATGAGCTAGATGCTCTCAGAAACACCTGGAGAAATATATGTGAATACAGTCAAAGTAGAATGAGTAGAATCAGGAGAACATTCTACACATTAATAGCAATATTTTAAGATTGTTAACTGTGCATGACTTAGCTCTTCTTAGAAGTACAATAATTTAAATCACTTCTGAATGACTTATGAAAAATGCTATTCATCTCCAAAGAAAGAATAGATGAGAATCTATATAAAAATCAATGCATATTTTTAAACTTAATTTTTCTTAGGTTTTAATTTCAGTCTATGTTTTTCTAAACAAAATGACTATTATTGATATTTGTATGATTACACATACATAAGCTATATCAAATTGCTTGCCTTCTCAATGAGGGGGAAGGGAAAGAGATAGAGAATCTAGAGAGCAGTTTAAACATGAATTTTGAGAATTACATGTGACTGGGGGAAAATAAAATATTATATTAAAAATATCTGCTCTGCCAAAAAAGTCCCATTCACTCTGCCCTTAATTTCTTATTAGCCAACAGTCTTCTCTTCCCATATCCACCATGATGGAAATTCCCACACTTTGGCCCTTGTATGTGTTAGTCCCTTAGGTAAGTTATAAACTAACTTTGATTTAGTAATTTACATCTATAGCTGCTTCCAATGGCTTTAGAAATATTTCTTCTACCCTCTACAGACCTCTTTAAAACCCTTTTACTATCCTAGATCATCTTGTTACAGAAGCTCCTCAGAGGGGAGCCTGTGAATTTTGGGAAGTAACTCAGAGATCCATACCCCTCTCTTTTTATTTTGGGAGTGACAGAGTGAGTTATATATGACAAACTGGCATGGGTTTAATGCGGGTCTGTCTTTTTTTGGACAGCTTAAATTGTTAAGTAGTATTTACTATTGTTAAGTCTAAATTAACTTTGTGTATATTTTTATTATAAGGGTAAATTGTATGACTCCTTAGAGGGCTAGATGAGCCATGTTTAGAATGACTTGTAACCCAATGGACCAAAGTGATGAATTTTGTGGCTATAGCAGCTCTTGATGACTATCTACTAAGGCAAGGAGTTGTAATTTGTGCATGTGGAGAGAATCCTCATCTTGATTAAAAATATAGATTCCTTGAGATTATAAATAGATTAGAGGAACAGAGGATAGTCTACCTCTCAGACCTGTGGAGGAGGAAGGAATTTATGACTAGAGAAGAACTAGAGATCATTATTGATCACAAAGTAGAAGATTTTGATTACATCAAACTAAAAAGTTTCTGTACAAACAATATTAATTCAAACAAGATTAGAAGGGAAGTAACAAATTGGAAAAATATTTTTATAGTTAAAGGTTCTGATAAAGGTCTCATTTCCAAAATATATAGAGAATTGATCCTAATTTATAAGAAATCAAACCATTCTCCAATTGATAAATGGTCAAAGGATATGAACAGACAATTCTCAGATAATGAAATTGAAACTATATCCACTCATATGAAAGTGTTCCAAATCACTACTGATCAGAGAAATGCAAATTAAGACAACTCTGAGATATCACTACACACCTGTCAGATTGGCTAAGATGAAAGGAACAAATAATGATGAATATTGGAGGGGATGTGGGAAAACTGGGACACTAATACATTGTTGGTGGAGTTGTGAAAGAATCTGGCCAGCCATTTTGGAGAGCAATTTGGAACTATGCCCAAAAAGTTATCAAACTGTGCATACCATTTGATCCAGCAGTGCTACTACTGGGCTTATATCCCAAAGAAATATTGAGGAGGGGAAAGGGACCTGTATGTGCCAAAATGTTTGTAGCAGCTCTTTTCGTAGTGGCTAGAAACTAGAAGATGAATGGATGTCCATCAATTGGAGAATGGTTGGGTAAATTATGGTATATGAAGGTTATGGAATATTATTGCTCTGTAAGAAATGACCAGCAGGAGGAATACAGAGAGGCTTGGAGAGACTTGCATGAACTGATGCTAAGTGAAATGAGCAGAACCAGAAGATCACTATACACTTCAACAACAATACTGTATGAAGATGTATTCTGATGGAAGTGGATATCCTCAACATAAAGAAGATCCAACTCACTTCCAGCTGATCAATGATGGACAGAAACAACTACACCCAGAGAAGGAACACTGGGAAGTGAATGTAAAATATTAGCACTACTGTCTATCTACCCAGGTTACTTATACCTTTGGAATCCAGCACTTAATGTGCAACAAGAAAATTGGATTTACACACATATATTGTATCTAGGTTACACTGTAACACATGTAAAATGTATGGGATTGCCTGTCATCTAGGGGAGGGAGTAGAGGGAAGGAAGGGAAAATCTGGAAAAATGAATACAAGGGATAATGTTATAAAAAAAATTACTCATGCATATATACTGTCAAAAAATATATAATTATAAAATTAATAAAATTTTAAAAAATATAGATTCTTCAAATATCAAAGTAATAGCTAAAAAATAAACCATTCTGAGATAAGAAAGGAAGGCATGATTTCTGGCTCCCCAAATATAAAACATTTCTACTGGATTTTCATTCTTTCTTTTATTCATTTAATAAATACTAAGACTAAATACCAATTATGTGAAAATAAAACAAAACAAAAAACTTCTATCTTAAGTGTCATAAGACTATAAAAATGAAGAAAATGTGTTCACTGTTCTCAAGAATATTATCACTCTGTAGATGTGAAAAATGATTATGATATAAAATATTATATTAAAAGTTTATTGGTGAAAGATGACCTGGTGTGGAATAAGGTGATGAATTTTAAGTCAAGAAAATGAGTTCTAATCTTACTTGTTAACTATATGACATTTTTGAGAGCCATCTACAAAACTGTGATGATGGAGCTATTGTGAAGTTCCTGTACAATAATGTATATATTGAAAATTTTAATGTATTATAGAAATGTCAATTATTATAGAAGGATAAAATATGTTAAAAGATTATTTAGGATGTAGCACTAAATTATGGCAAAGAAGGAAAGGGGAGGCTTCATAGAGGAGGAATTATATAAATATATAAATGTGAAATATGAGTAAAATTTAAACAGAAGAGGAATTTCAGATTCATACACTAAATAGAGATTTGGACACATCCACACAAAGTGTGTGTGTGGGGGTTGGTGAATAACAAATAGTGTAATTTGGTTACAGAGTAGAATTTACAGAGAATTTATACTGTGAACTTATGCTAAAAACCTTAAATTCCAGATTAATTAATTTAAGCTTATTTTTATACATGATGAAGAATTTTATAGATAGATAGATCAATCCAACATTAATTTGCCATCTAATTTTAGATATAATTCCTTTTCTCTGATCCATCACACACTGCTTACTTAATTTTATAGGTTAACTGTTTGATTTTTTCTTAAAAGTCAGATTTGTCTTCAGTTTAATATTATATAGGCCAAGATTCTACTTTAGATCTGCTCTGACAACTCATCATAGTTTGAAGGTAATTTGGGGTTTTCAAAGGGTATGCCAGTGGGCACAAATTCAGAGAGGTCTTCTCAAGATGGAAAAAACTGGGGGCAGCTAGGTAACGCAGTGGATAGAGCAACATCCTTGAATTCAGGAGGGCCCGAGTTCAAATGTGGTCTCAGACACTTAACACTTCCTAGCTGTGTGACCCTGGGCAAGTCACTTAACCCCAGCCTCAAAAAAAAAAAAAAAAAAAAAGATGAAAAAAACTTTGAATGCTGAATAGATTTGTGACCCTCATAGTAATACTATGTAAACTAATAAAGCTCAGAGAAGCTTGAAGCCAGAGATTATCAGGTTAGTCATCAAGATAAGTAAATACACACACACACACACACACATATATACATACACACATCTATGTAGATACTCATATATACAAACATACATATATATATATGTATACATATACATATATAATATATATATATATGTACCTGTACATATAAATATACTCGTAAGCATGCAAACACACATAAAATACATAGTACATAGACAAATACATACATATATACACATATCAAAGATGAAAAACTTCCCAACAATTATGCCACAAAAGAATGACACTTCCAGTGGTGATAGGTTCCTTGTCCTTAGGAATCTTTGAATAGAGGCAAGATGATCACTTATCAGATAAATAAAAGTGAGAATTCCTTTCTTTATTACTTGGACTATACATATTGGTCACAATGAATCATCAATAATCTATATTGAGGTGTGGAACAGTTGTACTCTATTAAAATGGGGGAAACACTCATAACAACAACAATAACAACACTCTGAATGATAAAACATTGATAATTTGAAGTACTGGAATTCCCAGGAGAATTTAAATGTCAGAATCAATGGAATTGAATTGTTTGAATATAAAATGCATTTTGTTCAATTCCTATTCATACAATTTAATGCTGCTATAGAATGAGAAACAACATAGTGTAATGAATATGGAAAAGACCCCATAGTTAAAATGATCTGAGTTCAAATCCTACCTCTGATTTAATCTGCTCTTATAACCCTTGGGAAGTTATTCAGTCTTTTAGTGCTTCAGGGCCTTGAGAACTTTATTGCCCTGGATGTAGTTAACTCTACTTAATAACTGCAGAAAAAAGGTAATGATCTACAGTGATAGATTAAAGTTCCTCATTCAGATGTTCCCTTTACCTATTGGTACATTAAACTTATAAATCAAATACTTATCCCTATTGAATAATAATATGTTTAATAGGATATAAAAAATTAAAATATCATTTATTCTGAATAAAATATGAAGCAAATGATAATGAAGTTTTGCATTTGACACATTCCCAATAATCTTATTTATCTAGAGAAAATACAAAATTTTCTTTAGCTAATTAAATATATTTTTCCTTCTTAAAATATGATTCTTATCATTTTATAATCAAACACCTACTTAATTTTCATGATTTGCAGTTGCTTGGGCTCTAAAACAAAAGAAAAAGAAGCCTTCTAGATATATGAGAATCACACTTGAAAATAAATATTAATACTTGTATAGGAAGAAAAGTTTAATATTTAATGGTATCAGTAAGTCTAATTAATATGATACTTCATATGCTTTACATTCAAAATTTAATGTCTCTGCTCCATCTTTCATTCCTTTTAGGCATTTCATCATAAATTATTTGTTATGTATTTTCATAAACACTAGATGAATATTTGCTATTTAAAATAAGTTTGAGTAAGATTAGATAAGTAAATAGTCATAATGTGATCATATTAATCATATTTTACCATTTTTTACTATCTTATGGCACATATGCTTTATTCATCCTTTTCCAGTAATTTAGACAAACATTACTTGAAAATTGTATAATATAGCAATTTTCCTACGTATTAGAGACCTATTAAAATATGTTGTTGGAGGTGGAATGGGGTAGCACTAAAAAAACACAGAAGTTATAGTCAAAAGACCTTGATTTTCTTGACTTATTTTGTATGACTTCAGGGAAATTTCTTTCTTTGTACTTATTCCCTCATTTGTAAAATGAGCATAAAAACTCATACTTTTCCATTCAAAAGTCTTTTCTTTGCATGTGTAATATGTGCCAAACATTACACCAAATATTGGGGATATAGAGGCAAAAAGGGGGAAAAAAGTTCTTGTCCTTAAAGAGCTTACATTTTATGGCAGGAAATGGGGTAAGTGATGGAGGTTTACATTTAAACAAATGAGTAAATACAAACTATAGACATATGAAATAAAAAAAATAATTTTGAGGAAAGAAACAAGTAAGTGTGTATGTACCAGTATTGCCAAGTACTTCACAAATATCTCATTAGAGGCTCACAACAACTTTGGGAGTTATTATTATTCCCATTTAACTGATAAAGAAATTGAGACACAGAAAGTGAATTTCTTGTAGTCACAGAACTAGAAAATATGAGATAGGATACAAACTCGGGTATTCTTGAGTTCAGGTGGAAGCACTCTAACCACTGTGCCACCCAATTTCTACTATTATAGTAATCAGGAAAGGCCTCTTGTAGGAAGTAAAATAGACTTCAAAAGTCATCTAGTTCATTTCCATAATTTTAAAGAGAAGCAAAGGATGGACCATGGAATTTTAGGGGTTTGCCAAAGGTCATACAGGTGAGTTATTGGTCAGAATAAATGAGATAATGTCAAGATTTGGAGAGAATAAAGCACCATGTAAATGAATGATTCTCATTTTTTATTCTCATTATTATCATATGCCTAACAAGACTTTATTAAAATCATTTTCCCAAACAATTATCCTTAATATAAATTCACATAATCTGCATTCACATTTTCAATCTTTATTCCTATGCCCTCAGCTAATTCTCCTTCCCTTGACTCAATGTAATTCATATGGAGAAAGGAACAGAGCTGACTGCAAAGATACTAGAAACGAGACTAAACTTGACAAAGAATTATACAAATCTGTTTGTACAAGGTAGCAAGTGCTTATAGAAGTAAAATCAGAATGGCAAAAATCAAGAGGCAAGATCTAACTGCCAAGAATTTCAAAATGTTCTTTGAAAAATATCTTGCACAAAGAATTAAAAAAAAATGCTATGCATGATTACAGGCACTAAAAATGTGAATCTGAAAAGACTAGGACTTTTCCTCTTCTTTGAAAAATAGATCCGCAGTGATGGAACAATGGGGATGGAGAAATAGGAAAGCATAGTGCCCAATGAAAAGAAAGTATGAATGAATAACATCGTTAGTAGGTAAATTCCTTTGAGGAAAGATTGAACACAGAGGACAGTTCACACTATTTGGTAAAATAGTTTAGGGGCAATCTATAGAATGAGGTGAAGATAGGGTCCCTGCAGTAAAGGGACTGGGTGGTGAGGTTCTAGGAGTGGCAGATTCTCATGCAAATGCCTCAAAGTTCGGGTCTTGTGGAGAATGCTGAAGTATAGAAGTCAGATTTTGAAGGAATACTTCAAGGAAAAAGCACATCTCTTAGTCACCTTGTCCTACTAATGGTCTTGCCAATTGTCTCTCAAGAAAGCAAAAAGAGCATTCCTGACTATACCAAAATTTCTATTCTTATATCAGATATTTAGATTAACAGTAGCATAAGTATAAATGAACTTGGAATATGCTATGAGGGCAGTTTAATAATAAAAAAATGATTTCCAAAGAAAAGTTTCTTTTTAAATTCATTTCATTTTCTGTTTTTAATGCAGTTTGGGAGGACAGTTAGAAATGGAAGGCAACTAAACCTTTAGTGTTTTGAAATATTAAAAATAAATTAGACAGGGTTAGCTAAATGGATGCTCCTGAATGATAAATGGTAGGCTTCTTGAAGAAAAGTTGGTTCAGTTTCTAGAAGTGTCTACATTTTTAAGCTTAATTTTGATTTTCTAAAATACATCCATTATTTCATTCATTTCTTCTGATACAATTTTATATTTCTCCATACTTTCTCTTCTTTTGAGATCTTTTATGATTTTTTAAAATCATGAACAAAAGGATTCATTTCATATTCTGGGACTTTCCTTTTGTTCTCTTGGAAGTGAGATTGTGTCACTGAAGCACTGCCCATCATTTATTTTTCACTTTAAGTATGTAGCACACATGCACACCCCGCCCCACTCCCATACACACACACACCCAGACATCCCTTGAGAATATACTGTAATCTACTTATGTTAATCATTATTTTTTCATTGTTCTCTGTGTTACTTTTAATTTTGCTTCTGCTTACAAGAAGTTCAATGATATGGTGAATAGAACTAAACCTGGAATCAGAAAAACCTGAATTCAAATTTTACCTCAAATACTAGCTAAGTGACCCTGGCCAAGTCACTTAATCTCTATCTGACTCATTTTCCTCATCTATAAAATGGGGATGATAATAATAGCACCTATATCCTAGAGTTGTTATGAAGATGAAATGAGAAAGTTGTAAAATATTTTGCAAAACATCAAAGGATTATATAAATACTAGTTATTATTTATATTAATACTCCATCATATGCATCTGTAGAACATCATATGAACAAGATTGCTTTTCAAGAGATGAATTTTATGGCAACAAATAGCTTTGCATCAGTTAATAAAACATTTATTAAGCACCATATGCCAGGTTATTATGCTAAATAGTGGACTACCAACAGCATCTGTTTTCTAAATGTGATACAATATAACCATTTCCTATTTCTATAAGTTATGGTATGTGTGTGTGTGTGTGTGTGTGTGTGTGTGTGTGTGTGTGTGTTTAATCTGAATTGCCTGTCCAACATAAACATATTGAAAGTTTTGTCCTTTTCTTATCCTCTTGACTCACAATGTGTCAATGTATGCATCTTAAAATTGCTATTAGAAAAGAAGTTTCTTGAGGACAGGCTCATTTCATTTTTGTATCTTCTTTACTATGTAGTGCACTGTATTACAGATAATGGGTACTTAGGTGAATAAATGAATATAGCTAAAGGTCCATTCATAAATCTGAACAAATATTAATGGAAGTGTCTGTCAACTCATGCTCTAATCAATGTCTTCTTATGTGCAAGAGAATACAATTTTTGAATTACTTTTTCTTAAAGTTTTCATTTCAAACAGGAATCTGATTAAAATACATTGCATTTTCTCAGGTCTCAAGTAGTTATCTCTAGAAAAGAACTCAGAAGAGAATTTTAAAGATGAAATCCAGCACAGGATGAAGGTAGAGTCTTTCAAGTTGTTTTCATTTTCTATGGTGATAAATGAGTTCATTAAGTTTTCTTATGACTAATCAGTATTAATCACAGATTTTCAATTTAAAGGGACTACAGTAGCCATTTTGATCAACCTATATACCAAGTGTCATATGTAATAAGTTGTCATCTGACCTCTTCTTGAAGACCTCCAAGTAAGGAGAATTTACCATCTCAGATTATCTCATTCCACTGTTGGACAGCTCTTATTGTTAGCATTTTTCATGGTAGTAAGCCTAATTTTGCCTAATAGAATCTTTACCCGTTCTCCTGTTTTTTTCTTTCTCTGTTCAAATGAAAAAAATCTAACCATACTTCATAGAACCCCTCTCCCAAAACTTGAGATAGCTATCATATCTTTCCCTTCCCCCAGTCTTCTTCTGGCTAAACCTCCCCAGTTCTTTCATTTGAAGATGGATATTTTCTCTTATGAGAAATACTCAAGCTTCTTCAACATCCAAGGTTGTTGTCTCTACATTTTACATGTATCAGTGTCTCAATTAAATCAAAGCACCCAGAAATGAATGTAATCTCCAGATAAGGTATGAAGGGGCAGAGTACAACAGCTTTATTGCTCTAAATGTATCTCAATATTCTCTTCACTTTTTTCACAATACATTAGCCTCTTCAAAGATCCTTTTACTGCCTTATTTTGTCATCTTGAGGGTAAACTGTTGCTCTAAACTTTGTTATCTGCAGAGTTGGTTAAGAATGTCATCTGCATCCTTATTTGAGTCATTTTTAATACTATTAAATAGCATGGGATTAAGAATCCCTAGGATAATCCAATGGAGATTTCTTTATCATTGACATGGAACCATTAATAACTATTCTTTGAGTCCATCCTATTTTGAATCTTTTTAATTGCATTGTTATTCAGTCCATAACCCTTTACCTTAGCCACAAGATTATCTAGTCATCATTATACTTTATCAAAAAATTTGCTCGAATATTTGTTAAAACTTTGCTACATTCTATGCAGCTTTATCCATAACCAGCCTCCTTGCCTACTAATTTATTATTCTTGGGATCAACAGAGGGCTCTAGCCAAGAATCTTGCTTTTATATGGCTTTTCTATAACTAGTGAGAAGGAATTGGGAGGAAACTGGCCTTACTTGGTCAACTTATTAAAAAAATGGAAAATTATGGTGAAATATGGCCTTAATTTATGTGTCTTTCTGTAGAGTTCCCCAAGGTTTCTTCCTCCCCCCCCCAGGAATGAAGGTATATATTCAAGGAAGATGTTCAAGAAAGCAAAACATAATCAGAAAAGTCTAAAATTGTTTTGTGTTAACCTCAACAAAATAGTGAAGAAGCAAATAGTCCTCCCACATAACATTCTTCTATTGCTGCTAAGATTTGTCTTTGCAAATCTGCAAGAATATAACCACAGAAAATGAAGTGAAATCCAAACAACTAAGGAATTCAAAAAATTAAGAGAAAAATTAATATCACACTTCATATACTCTTCTTTTCCCTCCAATCTCCCTTCAAACACTCCATTCCCCATAGTGCATAAAAGTGATGATTGTTTCCAGGTATATTTGTTTCATTGAATTTCAAAAACAGCATAGTCAATGAAACTTAGAAGCATAGCTGTCAAAGACTGGGGACTGCATCATATTGCTTCTGGAAGTTACCTCCTATGAATTTACAATAATTCAAATTCATAAAGTTACTCAGACTCCATGTAGCCTAAGCTATACTGAAAAGTAATACTGTTTACAAAATCCATCTCAAGTACTCATGCAGGATCCATTTGATTACTTTCAATGATGGGAAAATCAGTATCCTCTGAGTCCATTTCTGGCCTTTCCTTTATTGATTTCTTTGATTCTTTTGACACTATTGGCTTTCATTTCAGATATTCTTCCTGAATTTCCTTCACTACACTCATGTTCATCTGATTGTTCTTTTTTTGTCTCTTTTGTTGGATCATAATTCATGTTTTACCCCTCTTTGAGAGATTTATACTGGGGATGTGTCTCAAACTTTCTTTTCTTCTTTGTCTACACGCCCAATCATTCTCACGTATTTAGTTACCACCATCTTGCAGACAACTGCAAAATGTATGTATTTAGCCATCATCTCTCTCCTGAATTATAGTCTTGGGTAGGTAGCCAGTTGTTCACTGGATTTTGTTACCTACTTGAGCCATAATTGTTTCAAGTTCAAAATTTTGAAGACAGAACTTATCTTTTCTTTCTAAACCAACTGATTTTTCCTATTTTTCATAGTTCTTTGAAAGGTACTAGTCACTCAGTTCACAACTTTAGAATAATTTCCTACCATTCATGTTCATTACTTTATTTTGTTTGTTTGTTTGTTTTTTACTATGTAGATATTTTATACATATTTATCTATGTACATACTATTTTTACCTTGGAGAATTTAGTGACTTTAGACAAACAAAATTCTGTTTCTGTCTTTGCATCCCCATTTGACAAACACAGATTAAGCTGCAGGAAATTGTTTATTGAATTGCACTGAATTTTGAACAGCTCTAATCATTAGGAAATTTTCTTTTTCTTGGGTAAAAATTTACATCTCAAAATCTCACATTGTGCTCCTAGCTCTGCCCTATGCCCCAGCAGAATAAGTCTAATCCTTTTTAACATGACAGCCATCTGAATGCTTAAATACAACTTTCATCATGTTCCCCTGAAGTCATCCCTTCTCTAGGCCAAATATCTCCAGTTCCTTCAACAGAATCTTAGGTGGTTTGGTCACTATCCTGATTTACCCCCTCAGGGTATATTCCAGTTTGTCTTTTTCCTTTCTGAAATCTACTTCCTATAAGTGAATGATATTTCATTTAATAAGATAGGACTTGTATTGGGAATACCTTATTGCCCAATTCACAATTGCTTTTCTCTTTTCTGAGTTTGAATCATTTTTACCAAAAAATCTTGGCTTCATGTTTCTAACATATCAGGGAAGCAAGCTTTTTGAAAGTGTTATTTCTAGTGTGATGGGGCTCCCACTGCTTTTCTTGCTCCCTCTTTGCAATTCTGTCTTTGCAATGGAATCACTCCCCAGACATAGGGGACTTACTCTAATGCTGCCTTTGGTCTCCATGCCCAAGTACTGTGAAAAATATATGAGCCAGCTTTCACAGTTCTTGAGAAAATTCTAGCAATAAGTCCTCTTGAATGAAGTCCAAATTTGAGTCAACTTCTACTTATTTCTATGTCCTAGCATATCATGAAATAGTGAGGCAGCAATGTTTGCTGATTTCCCTGCTCTGATTCCCATCCCATCCCATCCCATTTTATTCTTTGTTATTTAGTTTCATGGGCTCTTTCAATGCTTCTCTTTGCAAGACTTCCTAGAAGATTAACAAGTATGAGTTTATTTTATGAGAATTTTGATGAGCAAGATAGGTAGAAGGCATGATAACCATCCTAAATAGAGAGGAGAACAAGAAAAAATGCAGATTTGGGGTACACTGTCATAAGACCAATGTTGGGGTGGGGTAAAAATGGTAGGCAAGGACATAAAATATTAATTCTGCCTCTTAACTTGAAATAATATAAATTCTGTACCTTTGGGCAGAATCCTAGTTAACTTGGCTTAGTCACAATCTGTTTCCAACTCTAAGTTCTATGATCTAGTGAACCACTTGTTCTGACTTGACTGGTAAAAGTACTAAAGTTTATTGTAGGTGTATTAATTTGTCCTTTTGCATTATTGAAAACCATAATGACTTTTTCTTGAAGTAGAGAATGAAGGACATATAGTTGGAGGTGGAGGTGAAGAGGACTTACCAAATCATAATTATCAAGACAGAAAAATGAAACAAAATCTGGAGTATAGAAAACAGTAATTTCAGACAATGAAATATAAGTTGAAGAGTGGATGAGATTATTTTCATTTTCAGCAGTGAATGTTTATTTGGCATCTGTGTAAGGTACTGGGTTCCTTGTAACACTTTGAGTGCTTGGCCTGTTTCATTTGTGTCTTTCACAGTTAGGTAACATGGTGGATGAAGTATAAGAATTGTAGACATGAAGACCTGAGTTCAAATCCTGTCTCATATTAGATATGTGATTCTGGGTTAGTTAGTTTACCTCTTTTTGCCTCAGGGTTTTCATTTATACAATGAAAATGATAATAGCACCCATTTTAATGGCTTATGGTAAGTATAGAATGAATTAATTTATATGAATAAATTTGCAAATCCTCAAGCTTTATATGAATATCATTTATTGTTATTTATATTCTTAATATCTAGCAAAATGATTTAAACATGATAGGTGCTTATTAAATCTTTGTTAAATTGGAAATGGAGAGATGATGATAATGATTGACGATAATGATTAAGAAGATGATTAGTATGGGATGTTGATGATGATGGTGGTGGTGATGATAATGATGATGATAAAAAGAAAGAAGAGACAATGATAGCATATTTGCAAAATAATGGATAAAGTTTGGACTTAGAGGAAGGAAAAGCTTGGTTTAAATTCTGTCTCTAATTTAACCTCTTCAAGCCTTAATTTCTTTATCTGTAAAATTAACATATGAATATTCTTCATCACAAAATTGTTCTGAAGATCAGATGAAGTAACATATATATGTATATGTATATAAATATATGTAAAACTTCCTTATATTGTATATATCAAATATATACAATACATAAAGCATTGTGCAAATGTTAAAAGTAATAATCATTTTATAACTTATGATTATTAACATTCTTTTTACATGCAAAAGTGCTGCTCCCATATCAGTTCCATGAAATATTTAAGCTTTTATTATTCTAGTTTTATAAAAGATGAAACTGAGGTTTCATCAAATTGTTACTTGCTTGTGATGTATCAACTAGTAAATATTTGGTGTGGGACTTGAAACCAAGTCTTCTTATTCTAATGCTATCTACTACATTATTCTCACAATCCCATGGATATTCTCTCACCTTTAACTCTGTTTTAAAATAATTTATATCCACTTAGCAAATAGAATAGATGAAAAGTAAACTAAATTAAAATAAAAATAGAAAAATACAAAAAAGTAAGGGCCAGCAGATTAGCAACATTACAAGTTAACATATAATGATAATAATATTTTAGACAAAAAATATGAGAGAAGTCTCAAAGAAGAAAAGATCACTGAGAACTATAGTGATTGGGAAAAACTTCATAATGAGGGGAAGATCAGATGGTACAGAAAATCAAGCCAATAAGCCTTTGTTTATTGGCTAGACACAGTACTGAGTGGTAGTGATATCAAATAAAACAATATGGTCTACATATAAATAAAACAGTCTCTGCCCTCAAAGAACTTACATTGTAAAGGAAGAGACAAACAGGCAAGTAATTATGTGTCTACAAAATATATACAGGGTATATAGAGATAATCTCAGAGGGAAAGCATTGGCTTTGAAGGAGTCCAAGTAATACCTCTTGAAAAAAATTAAGATTTTCGGTGGTAAATTGAAGTAACCCTGGAAAACTAAGAGGTAGAGAAGTGGACAAAGCATTCTAAGCATGGAGGATACCCAATGAAAAGGGAAGAGAATGTAGGACAAGTCCAGCCTGAACAAAGTGTAAGGGTATGAATGTACATTCTGAGAATGAGAGCCAATAGCTCAGGGGAGTAGAATTTTCAAAAAAAAAAAAAAAAAAAAGGAAAGGATTAAAGCAGAAGCAAGCCAGAGTTAGTTTTGGCAGTTCTATTGGAGATACCATGCAAAACACACTGACTTTGGAGTCTGTGTTGTTCATTCATTTCATTCTCCTCTGACTCTTGTCTGACTATTTGGAATTTTCTTGGCAAAGATACTGCACGATGGTTTGCCATTTCCTTCTCCAGCTCATTTTACAGATGAAGAAACTATGGCAAACAAAATGAAGTGAGCTAGCCAAGGTCACACAGCTAATAAGTATCTGAGCTGAAGTTGAATCATGAAGATGAGTCTTCCTGACTCCAAGCCCATCATTCTACCCACAGTGGCATCTTGTAATGGGTTCAAATCTCATTTCTTCTACTTTCTAACCATGTAGCCTTGGGTTATTCACTTAACCTTTTTCGTTCTTGTTTTCTTTATCTGTCAATGAGGGAGATACTCAGATGGTTTCTGAAGACTCTTCCATGATCCTGTGTCAGAGTAAGGTACTAGGACTTTAGCTTATAGGAAGTAAGGTTTGAATGACTGTTTTTGAAAAGATGTTATATGTGTAAAAAAAGAAAAAAAACTGGGTTGAAATATTTATTTTGGAAGTAATAAGCAATGTATAGGATGGCTTCAACAAGGGAGAAAGATGGCTTTAGGGTCAGAAGCACCATTAGAGATCATTTGGTAGACTATCCTTTCTATCTCTGTATTTTTCAGATGAGAATCTAAGATGCAGAGAGTTTTGGCTGCTTATTTAGGCAGAAATGATACAAAATTCACAAGAAAAAATAATGATTCTTTTTTGATAGTTTAAGCACAGGTGATAGTTTTATCATCATAATTTCCAACTCCTTCCCAAACTGGGAGGACAGACTTCATGATATGCCAGTTTAAATTTCCATCCTCCTGGAGGTCATCTGGTGGTAAGTAAACCTCTATACTCTTAGCTGTATTGGTCAAATACCATGGATCATGCTGAAGTGTAAAGGAATTACTTGCCAGAGCTAGACTAAAGTATTGCTTAGATACTGATAAGCAAAGCATCAATATGAAATTTCTAGAAATAAATGATGTATCAAAGCAAACACAACTCAGATCTGAAAAGTTAAAGGAAAAATAGAAAGGTCAGATGTAGTGAATACACTAAGGTTAATATTTGGAATATTAAGGGTGAAGACTCTAAGGGAGTGAGACTATTTTCTCCATTGGAAAAGAACACGAAATTTGGATTCAAGAGAGTCAGTTTCAGGTACTTATTTGCTGAGAACCTATGGGAAAGTCACTTCACAACTTGTTTTAATATTCTTATCCATAAAATAGAAATAATAATGTCTATAGCATCTATTTTTCCTGGTGGTGGTGAGGCTAAGATTAGGTAATATTAATTTTCATTTGGACCAGTTTCTAATTCATTCAAGTGTGTTTTGACATGCTGCTTGCATTTGTTTGTATCACTTTAATTTACTTCAGAAATTCCTTAAAAGAACATAGTTTTTAAACAGCTTATTTATGTCGTTCTCCAAACCATTCCTGGATATGATTTAGTTTTGGTTCCATATATGTCCTTTTAAAAAGGAGGAAGAGGACAAACTTTACTCTCAAGAAGTTTATGGTGGATTTTTATGTTCATATGTCTTATGTCATAGAAGTGAAATGCTGGTAGTGCAGTGAATAAAAACAGTAATTATAGTCAGGAAGTGCTGAATTCAAATCCCATTTTAGATGCTTTTTAGTTATGTTTCCATCTAGTCATAACAGGTTTTTCATGGCCCTATGGACCCTATTGTCCATGGGGTTTTCTTGGCAAAGATACCAGAGTGGATTATCATTTTCTTTTCTGGTGGATAAAGACAAACAGAGCTGAAGTGACTTGCTCAAAGTCACACAGTCAGTATATGTCTAAAGTCAGATTTGAACTCAGAAATATGAGTCTTCTTGATTCCAGAATTGACAGTCTATCCACTGTGCATCTAGTTGTCTTCTAGACAAACAGTTTTAAGTGACTTGTCTGGGATCACAAAGTTACTAAGTGTCTGAGGCTGAATTTGAACTCAGGTGTTCCTGAATCCAGCACTCTATTGACACGGAGCCATCTAGCTGTCTCATTAGCTATATAATCCTGGATAAGACACTTCTTTTCCTCTCTGTTTCCTTATTTGTAAAAGGGAGATAATAATAGCACATACCTCCCAGGATTGTTGTGAGGATTGTTGGAGATAAGAATTGTAAAGTGTCTAGCAATGTGCCTGGCACACAGTAACCACCATATAAAGCTGCTATTCTTATCATAGTGTATGTATGTCAGAGTCTGGCTGTGTTCTTTGAATGAGTTACCTTGGGATATCTGAAACTTAATCCAATTACCTGCTCATTGCCCAATGGCTGAATTGTCTGGGTCCTCTTTGTAAAGCATAGCCAGAAGCATATTCTTTTGATCAACCTTTATAATGTCATTTTTTACACTTTTTGACCATAATTGATATATCTCTGAAGAACCAAGTCTGGTTTTCTGGTATGGTTCATAACTGGCTAAGCTTAGGGCAATAGCAGCCTTGTTAGAATAAATATACTTCCTTACAAAGAAAGAGATTGCTTTAAGAGATAAGGCATAGGTGTGTGCTTATATTCTGTGTCATTACCAAAAAAAAAAAAAAAAAAAAAAAAAAAAAAAAAATCAGCCTTCTTACCTCATAGACAAATTTTGTACATTATTTTTTTTTGTTTTCTTTTTACCAAAGAATATTTACTTCATAGATACAGTAGGAACAGAAGTACAAAAAATTTCCCTTTCTCCCTCAACACCTTGGGGGTATACTCTCTCATTTTGGTCTCTGGGAAGGATGGGTCCAGACTTATTAACATTTCTGTGAAACATGGATTCCATTTGGTTTGTACTGCTGCTGGATAAATCTGGATTGGATCCACATTCACAGACTACATATTAGCCTTTGATAGAGAAAGCCAGAGGTACCTTCTCTTAGAAATGATCTTTCACCAGAACTTGGTCATAGAGGAAGGAGTCAGACCAAGAGAAGGATTGTGGACAAATTCATTATATTTTACAGTAAGACAAACATCTTTCTCTGATCCATAGTATATAATTCTATTCTTGGTATTAGTATTTAGTATTAGCTGATGATTAGGAAATTTTGAGGAGATAGTCTGAGATAGATGGTAGAGAGCTATAGAGTTCTTTAGATAAGTGGATTTTGTTTTTTGTCCCTTGGTCTTTAGTGCTTTGTCTTTAAGTGCTTTTATCTGCTTCAGCTTGTTAAATACATTTACATAAATACAAAGTGAGTTAGAGACTCACTTTGGTAGGGGCAGATTGTTTCAAAAGCTAAGGGGTTGCTATTGTTCATCCTTCCTTCTCAAAAAGAACCAATGACATCATGAGGGTGATTTCTTAATTTTCAAATGAATTGGATTTAAATGAGGCAAATCTGTGTAGTCATCAGCCTCTCTTCTCAAAGTTATCTCAGTCCAGTGGCAAGACATAGGTCAAGACAACTAGGGATGAAGCAGGATTTTTTAAGGTAAAAATTTTCCCATGTCTAAGATAAATACTCCATTCATTAGTAAAAGATGAGGTAAAAATTGAGGCAGAAGATGGTCTACTTTGCCTTCTCTAAAGAATCAGTCTTGGAAGGAAGACCTTCAGATTTGGGAGATAATAAGATAATTTTTTTTAAAGGTTATCTCTTGCAATTTCCATGATTGGATGTTAACTTAAGCATCAGATCTTAAAATTTGTGTGTGCTCATGTATTGTGTTTTATATGACTATGTCTTGTGTCTCCTGTTTCCTGAGTCAATTTGTTCTCATCAGAGGCTAGTCACCAATGAAGTAGAGGGAGCTATTTGGAATTCTGCATGGAGAAACAAGTTGCAGAGATTTAATTAGGTAAATGAGTCTCTACTTGTAGAGTGGCTTCTTTTTGCCTCTCTATGTGTTAGGGCATGGCAAGAATATACTAACTGTTAATTTAAGGAAGCTAAGTACATGGTATTCTCTCATCACCAGAAAAAGTCAGGTTGTACTTCTAATTAAATTAAGTCTTACTCATAAGCACAAACTCTATGGCAGAAGGCAGTCTTACAAAATGGACAGTTAGCCACATAGACTGGCCAAGATAGCAACCAAAAAGAAAGCAAAAACCAGTATTTTGCTTTGAAAGAATGTGGAGGAAAAGAAGAATTTTCCAGTTACCTGAAAAGTATGTTATCTTTATGATCCTGCCTGGACAAGTACCATATAGACACTCAAAGTGCAAATTGGCTTCCATCCTAGAGATAAAGGTAGGAAGGCTGGAGATGTATATCCCTATGATCCAGGTTATCAGGGACAAAGCATTTCCTCAAGTTGTCATTAAGCATTTAGTGATTACTCTCCTACTATATGCCAGTACATCTCTAAATACTGGGGATACATAGGAAAACAATACAAGATTAAAAAATCTCTGTCCTCAAGGAAGAAGCTATCTAATGGGCAAGACAACATGAAAACAATTATATATAAACAAGATAGAGAAAAAATAGATTGGAGCTGATCTCAGAAAACTGGAAGAAATTTCCAAAGTAATATAGTCCAACAATCTCATTTCATGCATGAAGAGGACTCCTGGAGAGATGAAATTGCTTGCCCATAGTCATGTAAATAAAATTTTGGAGACCTGGATAGCAAATCTACTATTGTCTCCACAATACCACACTGATCCCTAATTGCATCCCTTTTATTCTATTAATTAGGCAGGTAGGTGGTGCATTGGATGGAGTTCATGGCTTAGAGTCAGTAAGATCTGAGTTCAAATCCAAACTCAAGTCCTTACTAGCTACGTTGATCCTTAACAAATTTCTTAACTCTGTTTTTCTCAGTTTTCTCATCTGTGATATGAGTTAGAGAAGGATATAGCAAACTACTATCTTTACCAAGAAAACTCCAAAGCTGCGTCAAGGAAATTTGGGCACCACTCAAACAACTATGCAATAGCAACAACTATTCCACTGATAAGCTCCAAAATGAATCATTCTCTGTGGTCAGCTTCAATCCATTGCTAATCTCTTTATAAAAATACACAAAGATTTCCTGTAAGGAGGGGGATAGTATATTAATGACTCTTTTTTTTTAGACCCTTTATCTGAACTGTGAGGTAGTTTTAAGACTTGAGAGGCTATTGGAGAAACCAGCCCTACAATATTGACATCTAAATAAGTCATTAACAAGTGTCCATTTTTCCCAGAAAGAATGGATGGAATGCTTAAAAGAGGAAACAGACAAGAAAAAGGTTGTAAAGAGCCAAAGTAGAACTGACCCTATGATTATATGGTTGAAAGATGGTGGCTAAAAATATCCTTTTTTTTTCTTCCCTCACTAGCCTCAATCTTGTGAGCTTTACCACATCTGATACTATTTTTAAAGGACCATGTTGTGCTGTTGTATTCCCTTTATACCACCTGGCCTTGCTTCTGTATTTCATGAACTTTTTTTTTTTTTTTTTTTCTTGAAAATCACTTCTGATTTTCTGAGAGGCAGCTAAATAGTCCAGTGGATAAAGTCAAGAAATTTTGTGTTCAAGCCCAGCCTCTAGTCTGTGGCCCAATGGAAAGTCACAACCTCTTCCTCAGTTTTCTTTAACTATTAAAAAAATTGAATAATAATACTTTGCTAAGTTGTCCAGAGGAACAAGAGATTCTTGCAATATGAACATAAAAATACTTAGCATAGCACCAGGCATATAATTGGAACTTGATAAATCTTTATTCTCTTCCCTTCTCCTTCATCTAAATATGCTCCACTAAATACTATCCCCTTCTGGTATCTGGATTTACTCATATCAGTATACTTTCTTAATATAAGCTAGCATTTCCCTCTCCCTTTTGGCTATTATTTTCCATTTAAATAAGATATACCTTTCCAGAGCCATAATACAATCATAGTTTCCTACTACCAAGATTCTGTGATACTTAAGGGGGAAAATATTCCTACTCACATTATTTAGGGTCAGCTGCATAGTGAATAGAGTTCCAGGCCTGGAATCAGGAAGACCTGAGTTCCAATTGGACCTTAGATGCTTACTAGCTCTGGGACCCTTAGCAAGTTACCTCACCTCTGCTTCCCTCAATTTCCTCATCTGTGAATCAAGGATAATAGCTCCCAGAGTTATTGTTAGACTCAAATAAGATAATTATAAAGCACTTAGCACAGTGTCTGGTATGTAATAAGCACTGTACAAATATAAGCAATAATAAATTTTAATTAGTACCTTTAGGTTTTTATTTTGAACATTTGTATGTACATATTTGAGACATATAACTTTCACTCCTCTTTCCTTTTTTGGATTTTGTCTGTTGTGAACTTCTGGGTTTCCCAACTTTTATTCTTTTTCCGTCATTGTAGATACTACATGGTTTGAAATTCATAGGATATATATATAGATATAGATGCATATATAGATATAGATATGTAAGCAGTATTCCTTTCCCCTCCTTATATAAAATTATTTTTATCAGATTTGTAAGACATTCTGCAATTACAGTTTTGCTTTCCTTTGTAAGCTATGCTTAATCTTTGGCCAGAAATCTGTTGTTCTTATATTTTAAGCCATGATACAACAGACCAAATCCTATTCTCGGACATTAACTTCTTGGTCAACTGTTCACATCCCAAATTATTATTTTTAATCTATATACATGGCCATTAGTGGGTCACAGTGAGCAAAAGACAATCTGTGTTCTTGTGTCCAAGATATAATTTTTGTCCAAGATATAATCATTGATGGCACCTTTCAGATTCCTCCTGTCAGTGTTCCTTGGAATGTTTTCTGAACTTCAATGTTTTTCCTAAAATATCAAAATTGAAGATAATACTCCAGATATCAAGATAGGATTGTTAGATGGCTATTATGACTTAAGACAGGCTCAAGAGAAATATACTTTTTTAGTTGACATTCCATATTCTAAATTAAATTAAAACTATATACCCATACACTTACACACAGAGACATTTCTATCCCTATCTGTATCTGTCTGTCTATCTATCTATCTATCTACAAGTAAATAAGCCACATTTTAGACACAGAGTCCACTAAACCCTCAAATCTTTTCACATGTATTTCTAGCAGCATCCTCCCATCTTGTACCTGCAAAGTTGGTTTTTTGAACTAAAGCATAGAACTTTATCCTTATTAGATTGCATTTTCTTAAATTTGGCCTATTGTTTTACCCTGTCCAGATTTTTTTGGGGAAGAACCCTGTGCATATTGGGTAAATATCAGGTTCATACTCATTTCTAAGTATCAAGAGTTTGGGCACCAGTTGGTTTAATTTTATCCACTTTCTAACCTATGCATTGATGCCAAAGCTCAGAAAAATCTACAATCTATTATTAGCATATTTTTTTCTGAGAAAAAAAATCTATATTTTCATAACTGGCAATGGATATGGTGATTTCTTTCAAATGAAGACAAATTAACTTAAGCATTTCTCACAAAATCAGGATGGCGAAATTCCTTCAGGAGGCAGAACCTATCTTCAGCTATTATTTTGTTTTGAAGTCTTTGTAAGTAGGGCTGAACTACAGATAAAACTGGGACTCACAGTCCTTTGATTACCAATTCACATTTTAGATTTTCATAGTTTATTTCCCAAAAGGGAAACTGTAAGCAATGAGATTTTTTTCTAAAGGAATTCCTTTAAAAAATAACTTATTTAAACATTAAAATTGATTCCAATATGCTTAACTGTGCCTTAAGAAAAATAATAAAATGTGCTCCGACCCTTTCTGATGTTGAGGGACAAAGATACATGTATGTTTTAGGTTAGGAGATTTATTTGTGATGGGGAAATCCTTGGCAGGGAAATCAGAAGAGCTCAGTGTTAAATTGTGCCCACTAGACTTTTAATTCTTTAACTCTGGTCAAACCACTCTTACCCCCAATTTATCCATCTGTAAAATGGAGATAATAATGCCATAGCACATTATCATTATGCTGTTGTTAGTTTATAATGAAATAAGGTTGGTAAAGTGCTTGAGCTAAATTGTTATGTTTTTTTTCTCTTTGGGAGGGCTCTATATCATAACATCCTCTGAAAGAGGAACTAAATTTTAAGTTTATCTTAGTTGGGATTAATGCCAATTAATGATTGCTTGGAGGAAGATATAGTGTGACCATACTTTATTACCACTGGGAAATCTTTAGGTATTTTGCATAAGGGAGCTTGGTAAAGGCTTCAGGACTAAACAGATTGAGGAACTCATAAGTGTGTCTTGTCAATGGAATAAGAGGGGTGCAATTTGATGATGAGTGGTAGTAGTATTGTGGAAAGAGTGCTGAATTTGCATGTGTATTTTTCATGTGTAATATGAAGGAGTTAGATTAGATGACCTTTGCCATTCCTTCCTGGTCTGAATTAGTAATGCTCTGATAAAGTAGAGTGGTTTATTCCATAGATTAATAACAAGTTTAAATGCAGAGAAAAGATTTGACTTTTTGGGAAATTTGAATGTGTGTAATAGCCAGGTATTTGTGAGATGATACTGCTTGAGTACCTTCTATGTACTGAACTTTTTGTGGGCCCTTGAATAAGATTAAAAATTTAGTTGACACAGTAGTGACTATCCTTATGAAACTTACACACTTTAGGAGAATGAAAAAGTGCAGAAATGATTAAAATAGAATACTATACAGATAAACATTTTTGAGTGATATAAAATTAAATAGTCCATGGCCTGAAAGTGAAAGAATCAGGGGATGCTTCCTGTAAGAGCTGACATCTGAGTTGCAAATTTAAAGGATAGGTAAAGAATAAACAGATGGAAAGGAGGAAATTCTAGGCATATGAAATAATATTGATAAAGCTATAGTTATGGGAAAGTACAGGGAATTTACAAAGTCTAGAAAAAGTCCAGTTTGGAGCTTTAGAACACTAAATAGTAATATAAGGTTTGAAAGGCAGGATTGTGCCAGATAATGGAAGGTTTGATATGACAAAAAAAAAAAAAAAAAAAAAAAAAAAAAAAAATGATTCAACTATCATTGCAAAATACTAACTTTTAAAAATTCTCTAAGGGATATTTTCTCTCTCTCTCTCTCTCTCTCTCTCTCTCTCTCTCTCACACACACACACACACACACACACACACACACACACACACACACAATAAGTCAGTGAATAGTCCTAGTTCTAGCTGGGAAAATCTAGATTCAAGTCTTGACTCTGATACACAAAAGATATGTGGTACTATGACTAAGTTATTTAAGTATTATATTAAGTAATTTCTGAAGACTGTTATGTATCAGATAAGTTGCCTGTGGATTTATATAAGTGAAGTCAGAGTTTTCAAATTGGAAATTCCCCAAATTGATAAACTCACAACTCCAGATCTTATCTTGTCTCTGATCTTGCATACCTTTCAGTTGAGTTTCTCTGCCTCTGTCTCTGTTTCTCTGTCTTTCCATCCCTTTCTTTTTTCTTTCTTTCTACTGTCTTTCCCCCATAAATATTTTACGTGTTAATTAATTGAATTACAAAGAGATAATAAACATTATGGGTATGCATATGTGTGTGTGTGTGTGTGTGTGTGTGTGTGTGTGTGTGTGTGTAATAAACTTAAAAGAGTGAGAACAAGGATGGGACAACCTAAGATTTCTCAAGAAAGATTTGGCTTACCTCTCAGTGCTGCAACTACAGACTTCATCAAATATTTTCTCAAAAAGCTATTGATTCAGAAATTTTACTCCTCTTTATTATTAGAGCAAATTATTCAAAGAATCTGGATCAGTTCAATTCATTTATTTTTGGTCTTTGCTTCTGGTTTTTATTGAAGGAGATTTTTCTTTGAATTCAATTTTAGCTCAAGTTATTAAAGGAGCTAGCATCAAATTTTAAAAGCAAAGGCAATCATTTTGAAGCTAGTTGTGAATCACTTGGATGATGATGATGATGATGATGATGATGATGATGATGATGATGGTGATGATGATGACAGAGAGATATTTAGAGCCTATCATTCTTGGGTTTCTTTCCCAGAAATTACTCTTTGAATCCATTTTGGTAGCCACAAAATAACTGCTTGATCCCCTTGGAACTGCATTAGAGAACATAGCCAAGGAGGATTAGAGGTACTATGACACTTAGGGATCTACACTGTATCATCTTACTTTTCTATCTTCCTACAGACAAGAACCTATAGCAAATGAGAATTTATTCTCATGTTTAAATCACAATTTGAGTGTAAATGCAAGACCGGACATTGCCATACTTACTTTTCCCTTTTTTATCCAAGCAAATCAGACTCACACATTGTTAGACTTAAAAGAGATTTTAGAGATCATCGAGACCAATCTTTGTATATTATAGATGAGGAAACAGAAGCAAGGTCACATGACTTTTAAGCAATGGAGCTTATATTTAAACCAAGGTAATTATGATCCTTATCAATCTAAATTCAGTGGTCTACTTTTTATATTCTTTTCCTTACAGTTGAACTATTGGCTTGTCACAATGAGTTTTTCAGTTAACCAATTGGCTAATTATCACCCATGGAATTACAAAATTTCAATTGGAAGGAACTTCATTGGCCATCTGGCCCTAAAATAAATTGCATACTATAATACACTTGACAAATAATTGTCCAAACACTCTTTGAAGAACTCATAAGCCCAACCCATTACTTATACCAGTAGACAGTTCTAATTGTGAGGAAATTTTTCTTGATATCAAACTTAAGCTTCTTAGAAACTTTCATCCATATCTCCTAAATTTGTCTTCTGAGGCTAAATAGAATAAAGCTGATTCTTCTTCCCCTTGAAAAGTACTTGGCTATTTGGAAATAGCTGTCACACTCCTTCTGAGTCTTCTTTAGATTAAATATTCCAAGTCTCTTCAATCAATCATCATGTGACATGGACTATAGGATCTTGACCATCTTGGTTGGTTTTCACCTGAACATTCTAGTTTATCAATTCCTTTCTTAAAATGTGGCAACCAAAACTGACCATGAAACTGCAGATATAGCCTAAACAGGACAAAGAACAAAAGATCTATTCTCTTCTTATTCCTGGAAAGTATGAACATTAGTGAATATTATCCATACCTGAGTATGATTATAGAGTTAGTGATGGAAACTGGATTGTAAGTGTAGCACCCTTGCTGATGCTTCTTTCCTCTTATTCTCATTCTCCTTCTTTTCCATCTTCTCTTTCTCTGTCTCCTCTTTTTTCTTCTCCTTTTTCTTATTCTTCTCCTTCTCTTTCTTCACTTCTTCTTCTTTTTCTTTCTCATTTTCCTTTTTGGTCTGCTCATAGTTCCAGATTTACTTCTTGATTTGGGAATTTATCTTAGGATTGGATTCTGTACATTTCTGGGGAAAATGTCTGGTCTGAAGTTTTGTTCTTCTATCCTTCTGTTGATGTCACAGTTCAAGCTAGGATCCTGCAAACATTTAATGTTCTGAACATAATATAACTCAGGGCAAAGACAGTCACTGACTTCTTGGTCTGTCTTTGCAAGTTCCTAACTCAGGTTTGGCTCTGTCAACTTGTCCCTGGTTGGAAGTTTGAGGAGATTTAACCTCTATTGTCTCACTGAGAGATATTGCAGGTTCAGAGCTACTAAGCTTCAGTCTCCCCTTTAGTCTAGGACTCCTGAAATGTTTTTCCCATCATTTGGTACCATTCTGTGCTGGAAGCTATAACTTGGTTCTCCCTCTGTTCTTAAACTGAGAGCCTCCCAGGTTGTTTACTTCACAAACTTATTCCTTGCTTGGTATACAAGTAAGCCTCCTCTCCACGAGATGCCTACTGTGGTCTAACTCAGAACTAAGTAGTGATGACTGAACTTCAAGATGATACTTATTCTTGCACCCTGTGCTAGTTCTGGCATCTGGGATTTCTTTCTAGCCTAGTGCTTCTTTTTATGGCACTCAGTATCACCTCTTTCAGTTTCTGGATTCTGTGTTTTTATGTATGTGGCATACTCTTAGCCAAACAATGTCCTCAAACCCCTCTGCTACATTAAGCTCTCAGGATCTATAAAAGGAAAAAAAAATCAGTTACTTTTTCAGGATTTTACCAATGAGAATTTAGCCTGTGAAGTCTGATGAGGGAACCAGGCTGTACCTCTTTCTGCTATGCTGCCATGTTGCTTCTACCTACAGTCGGTTTTTGAATTTAAGTGAGGTTAATGCTCACTTTTTCTTGAAGGGTTTTTATTAGGTTCAAATGAAACCATACATGTGAAAGTGCCTTGCAAAAAACTTAAACTATACAAATGTAAGTTACTAATTTTCACTTGGATAAAATTGTGTGATCAACATCAGGAAATATGTTGTGTGTGTGTGTGTGTGTGTGTGTGTGTGTGTGTGTGTATTTGCTAAATCATTAAAAACTAGAGAAAAGAATACATGGAAGAGGTCGGAAATGTCAGTAGAGTCACAAAACTATGAAACTTAGGTGCTGGGTATCACCTTGAAGATCCTCCATATCAACTTCTCTTGATTTTTACAAATGAAGAAGCTTGGCATTGGGATGATAAACTGCTAAGTCACAGAACAATTCACCATTAGAATAATTGTTGCTCTTAAGTGAGGTATTCCATGTGTGTCATGTTTGAGATTCTTGTTTCATGGTTTTATTGTTAAGACTTTAGTTTTGTTTTATTGTTAATTTTTTTGAATTTTGCTAGATATTATGCTGATGCATTCTGCATTATCCAGTGTCAACTTATTAATTCCCATGTCTATAGTACTTGGAGATTTACAAACCACTTTCTTCATAACAAACTCATGAATGGCAATGGTTATATAATATCAGTTTTACTTCTAAGGAAACAAGTTAGAGTTGTCTAGTGTCACATGGCTGTTAAAAATTAATGGTAATAGGGGCAGCTAGAGGGTGCAGTGGTTAAAGCATCAGCCCTGAAGTCAGGAGAACCTTAGTTCAAATCTGGTCTCAGACATTTAATACTTCCTAGCTGTGTAACTCTGGGCAAGTCACTTAACCCTAAATGCCTCAGGAAAAAAAAAAAAAAAAAAAAAAAAAAAGAAGAAAGAAAAAAAAAAGAAATCAATGATAATATTTGAGGCCAGGAGGAGGAATCCATGACTAGTCTCAACACAAACACAGCTTTTAGCTAGCTACCCTATTATAAATTGTATCTTCTCATCAAGATTTTTAACTGCTGAACACTGGGGAAGAGTAGAGAAATATGTGATTTATCTGGAGGTTTCATTTTCCTGAGAGATGACCCTTTGTAGTTCAGTGGACAACATTTGGAAGGAACAGTCAAAAAATTTGTATCTTAGGCTAGATTCTGGTCCTAAATCATTCTGTGACCTTGGCAAAGCTACTTTGTTTAGCAACCATCATGAAGGCCTAAGTTTCTTCTGTTAAAAAAGAAGGGAAGTGTGTGTGTGGATTAATTATCCTCTGAAGTCCCTTCATAGTATAATTGAAATAAAAATAGTTCAGGTAGTATAAAGCCTGGGTTGAAATTGGGGCTCTGTCATATACCCAGGCAAGTTATGTTATTTTTCTTGACCTCAGTTTCCTGATCCACAAAATCAAGGGATTGAACTAGATGATGTCTAATATTTCCCAACATTAAAAACATTAGTTTCCACAAAATCACATTTCTATCTTTGGGAATTTGTGACTCAGGGGGCCTCTACTCTTCTGCCTTTCCCCTCTCACTTTCATGGCTGTGCAGTTACTGATGGCTGACCTGTTGGCTGCTTTTCAGATTGGCTTTGAAATACAGGCTGGCAGGAGCTCTGGAGGCCTGGAATCCCAGGTTAGCCAGACAGCTGCACACTGCAGTACATTTTTAATGGGCTCCCCCTCTGCTGCTGCTGAGTGCTTTCCAGGTTAAGGTCAGTTCTGAAACCAGCTGAATTCTTTAATAATCACTGCCTTTCCAGTCTTCACCAAAGGTTCAAAAGGAGGAACAATTTTTGTCACATTAATATTAATTCCTTTGCTGTGGGGGCTTGTTACAATGACATATTTTCTCTTTAAGCATTCACTACAGCAGCACTAAGTGCAGAGCAAACTAACTATTGCCATGGGAAAATGAAGCCAGCTACTATTAGTTGTTATGAACAATTGTCCCTTAATTTTCCTTGCCACCCTTTGCAAAGTGGCTCTCTAGACCCAATAACTGACCCATCCTAGATAGCCAAACAGGTGACAAGAGAAGGGCCTCCCTTTGCTTCTCTCTCTCTCTCTCTCTCTCTCTCTCTCTCCCTCTATTTCCCACCCAATAGATACATGGGTAGACAAAGGTTGTAATAGAGTCTCAAAACAAAGCCTGCAATCCAAAAGGTTGCAAAGATTCCTTTAAGTGGGAGGCTGACCTAAGGATACACACACACACACACACACACACACACACACACACACACACACACACACAATTTAAGTGATTATGTACTAAGAATAGAGATTAAGGATATGGAAAAAAGAAAGGCCTGAAAGAAGGTCTCTAGTAAAGTGGACATCTGTTGAATATTTTTAGCAGTAACACGAATAAAAGCATACCATGTAAGATTTAGGAAGGATAAAAAGCTTGGAATGATAATCAACATTTTGAATAACAAATAATACCCTAAAAGATCATAACACCTAGTACTATCTGGCAAATCAAATAAATATGCATTTCAATAGAAATGGAGTCCCACTTTTGAGTTAAATATAAGATAAGAGAGAGGTAGCTAGAAAAGTTTCTATAAAAATGATCTTGAAGAACCTTAGTTAACTTTAAGGTCAATATGAGTCAGCCTATAATATATAGCAGTCTCCCAAACATGTGGATTATTTGTGCTCCACCCATGATAGAGCTTTCTGAGTTCATATTGTTCTGAACAATCTTAGTTTGACACACTGTACCTTACATAGTGATGTAAGAACAAAACTCAACAGCTAACCAACCCAGGAACAAAACCAAGGCATTCCAAGGCATTACCAGAGTCCTAACACTCAGAACAAAGGAGCTAATAATCCTATTGTTACTTGTACTCCTTTGTTGTTTGCTGTTATTCAGTTGGTTCAATCCTGTCAGCTTCTTGGAAACTCAGGTCAGGTCCACTATCTACTGCATCACATCACCAGATCATGTCTAGGGGCAATATTAAATTCTAGGCACAACATTTTTATTTTATTTTATTTATAATTTTTTTCACAGTATATATGCATGAGTAATTTTTTTATAATATTATCCCTTGTATTCATTTTTCCAAATTATCCCCCCCCTCTACTCCCTCCCCCCGATGACAGGCAATCCCATACATTTTACATGTGTTACAATATAACCTAGATACAATATATGTGTGTAAATACCATTTTCTTGTTTAGGTATAACATTTTTAGAAAGACATAGTCAATCTGGAAAGTATCAAGAGGTGAGCAGACTAGGGACTAGGCTTTATGAAGTTTGGTTGAAGAAACCAGAAATTTTTTGGTCAGAAGAAGGGATAAGAGGAAATGATAATTGCTAAATTCAAATATCTGAAGGATGTCATAGGCTTATGTGTTTTCTGCCTACTATCAGAGAGCTAAGCCAGTAATAATGGGTATAAATTTCATAGAGACCCAGTTCAGATTGAAATGAACACAACAAAGCATCTTCATAATTAATTCAAAAAATGGAATATTCCAAAAAGTGTCCAGAAGTAGAATGGATTGCCTTGATAGAAAAAGGGTTCTCTTTTACTGGAGATCTTAAATAGACTTTTGGATTGATATGAAAAACAAGCTTTAGGTTTCTGACAGGGACTGGGATAGGAACCGGACCTTTAATTTCATTGGAATAAAGAATTCCCACATGAAGAATACACTTACACTAATGCAAATTGGTCCCTTTGCTGAAATTTATATTTCTGTAGAGCATGGAGACATTAAATGACTTTTCATGTTCTTATAACTAGTATTTCTTAGTGACTAACTCTCTATCCATTTTGCTATATTTCCTCTTCCTGTGGTAGAGGGAAATAAGGTAAGGAATGAAGTGAACTGAAAGATCTCTCAGTGCTTTCCTACTGAAATTTTATCAATCTGTGGAATACTTTGACTTAAACTGGAAGTATTATGTCGGTTTGAAATTTGCAGTGTAATAGAAAGACCTGTGGGCCATGAATCAGTAAATTGGGATTTTAGTTCTAGCTTTTCCACTCACCAACTACATGATCACAGTCAAATCAATTAGTTTTTTGGGTGTTGGTATTTGTTTGGTTAAATTGGCATGTTTCAAATAGTGCTCTGGGAACCCTTATGCAGCTCCTAGACACTTTCAGGAGGTTAGTGAAATCAAAACCATGATCATAATGCCAGGACATTTTTATTTTTAGTCATGAATAGCAATAGATTTAATAAACATATCTAAAAAAGCTCTTTGGAAGAAAAATCCTCAATAATTTTTAAGAGTATGAAAGGAGTTTTAAGACAAACAAACAAACAAACAAAAATGAGATGATATGAATCTATGCTATGCTTCTATGCTTCTGAAGTTAATGTGCCAAGAGAATGTCACTGGACCAACAAACACTGGAATACTTACCCTCTTGCATCTAAAACAAGACCCTAGGGCAGCTAGGTGGTGCAGTGGATAGAGCACCAGCCCTGAACTCAGGAGGACCTGATTTCAACTCTGGTCTCAGACACTTCACACTTCCTAGCTGTGTGACCCTGGGCAAGTCACTTAACCCCAATTGCCTCAGCAAAAAACAAAAAGAAAAACAACAACAACAACAAAAAAAAAAACTAATACTAGACTGACATATGTGAGACAGATTAACCTGGGTAATCCTGAGAGGAATGACTTCTGCTTATTTTTCCTTTCATATTCTCTGACTCTTCACATTCTCATCGTTGGTGGAGGAAAGGGAGGGGGACAGAAATCTTATAAATTTAAGTATGACTCATGTCTAAGGTATCTTTTAAAGGGAGTTGAAAAATACTCAGTATACAATGTAGATCAAGTATAGAGTAACAATTTATATTTTCATTTGAAAAGAAATGCTAAAAACACAAAAGACTCAAAGTAAGCTAGAGATTTAAACACAAAATAATGATATAATATTTTTCCTAGTATATAATTTCTATTGTATTCTCCAGAGTGATTGATACTAATAGTATTAAAACATGGAATATATAATGGAAATATTTCATTTTTATCTTGGCTTTTTGGAATCTAAACAATTCTCTTAAGATTTTAAGATCCATGCCTTCTGGTAAGGTCATCCAAAGCCTGGGATCATTTTCCTACTTTCTTCCAAGAAACATTGTGATGGTTACAGACACTTGTTGAGGGATGTTCCATTACTGGAGAGGGGATATCTCTCTTCTAGAGATAGAGAAGCAGAGATACAGAGACAGAGAGATAGAAACAGAAAGACAGACAGAGAAACAGAAAGGGAGAAAGACAGAGAGAAGGAGGAATTTCCTTAAAAATCTACTGAGTGGACAGTTCTTCCTGACCAATTCTCTTTGACAGAGACATCTTTTACTAAAGTCATGAAGTCTAAAGAACCAATATGGATATTACTTGGTAATTCCAAAACACTAAATCATCATTAAGTTAATAAATATGGCCCACCATAAATGTCCCTGAGGACTTCAGTTTAACTTTTGACATGATCCATGGGATTCTCTCTCCTATACTAATATAGGGATAATATGATGCTCTGGGCACAAGTTTGAATTTGGAGTCAGAAAAGCCGTAGTTTTCAATAATATCATTGATTTTTTTTGTGTGTGTGTGATCATGAGTAAGTCATTTTACTTATTTGAAATGGGAATAATAATAACCTCATGGGGCTGATGTAATGATTAAATGAGCTAAGGTTGATATCTAGGACCTATATCTAGAGCATCCCAAATATCTTTATGAAGTTTCAAACTTTAATAGCTACTATTATTACTAACATCATAGTTCTCCAGAGATGATTGTTGCTCTTAAAGGATGCACCTGCCACTTTTTTGAAGATTCAACTTGAGTCATGGGAAATGGCCTCGTGGTCTAGGCCACTAGGTTACTTTTAGAAAAATAGATGAGGAACAAGTTTACAGACTCTTCCATGCTATTATACTTTAATTAACAAAACCCTGATAGTCTTTTATTAAAATTGTTGGTAGCAATGATTAAAAAAATTCCTTCTTGCAATAAGATGTAAAATTTAAATAAATGCAAAGGCCTAATAGGTAATTTTTTTCTTTCTGATTCTCAATTGTGACTAATCATCAATTAATTTAACTCTGATTCTTTTTTCTTTATTAAATAGAAACCAACTTTGTAACTGACTCTGAACCTTTCATTAGATTAAAAAAACTCCTAATATACTGGACTCCATTGCTTCAGACTTGAGGGCATAATGATGTCAAAAGCTTTTTCCTTTTGATATATATTTTAGCAAGGCACACCTTTAACAATTTGTTTACAATTTATCAAGAGGATGGGCCCATTTGTCCTTTAAATTATTGGCTTTTTCTCTTTTACCTTGAGGCTTGCCAGACTGAGGTAAAATAAAATCAGGTAAAAAACATTGATCTGCAAAGAAACCTCATGATAGTCATTTCCCAATCAGTTGTTTGGCTGACAGCTCATTTCTAAATTACTACAGATAGTGTCTCTCCCCCATTTTCTAAACTTTGCTATTTAGAAAACAGAATATAGTGAATTCCATCATCAAGAAATGGAAGAATTCTTTTTGTTCAATCATTTTACACTTGTGTCCAATATTTAATGACCCTATCCAGAGTTTTCTTGGGAAAGATACCGGAATAGTTGGCATTTTCCTTTTCCATATCATTTTACAGGTAAGGAAACTGAAGTAAATAGGTTAAATGACTTGTCCAGGGTCACACAGCTGAAAGTCTCTGAGGGAAGATTTAAACTCAGGAAGATGAATTTTCCTAGCTCAAGATTTGGCACTTTATACACTGTGCTACGTCTTCCACCTTTCCCCAGAATGAGATATTTTGGAACAGTTAGATGCCATAGTGGTTAGGGCAATGGCATGTAATAAGGAGGACCTGAGTTCAGTTACCATCTCAGACTCTTGACATTTACTAGGTATGTGATTTTGGGCAAGTCATTTAAATTCACCTGCCTTAAAAAAACAGAGTGCAACATTTTAAATACATTTGAATAGAATGTTCACTGGAGCCCTATATTGGGGAGTAGGGTTGAGTCTGTATAATATCAGCCCATGTTAATGGAAGCAGAGAGACTGATAGGACCTACCTAGGTAAGATAGCTGGGATTATGAGTGTGTTCTCTGAGGAATGAACTATTTGATTCTGAGGTTTGTTAGCAGAGATTTGGCCTTTGGACAAAGAATATGTTGTTTTATCTTCTAAATATTGCAATTTATGAAGATGGTCTACTAAAGAATGGAAGAATTATAAACTGCATTAATAGAGAAAATACTTATGATGAGAACATTAAATTCTTGGAGTAGAACACCCCCAAAAAGATGATTTTTAATAATAGACCTATGAAATAGTGTTTATATTTGGGGTCCGGGATCTCTTGGGATCTAAGTTGTTTTTTTTTTTTTTTTTTTCCCTGAGGCTGTGGTTAAGTCACTTGCCCAGGGTCACATAGCTAGGAAGTGTTAAGTGTCTGAGACCAGATTTGAACTCTGGTCCTCCTGAATTCAAGGCTGATGCTCTATCCACTGTGCCACCTAGCTGTTGGGATCTAAGTTTTGACTGTGATTCTTCTGATTTCCTTTAAACAATCGGTAATTCAAACAATTGATCAACATTAATTTCTTAAGCACTTATTTTAATTGTTTCTAGAGCAGCTAGGCTAAGAACCAATGGTAGAAGTTACAAAAGCATATTTCAATTTGATGAAAGAAAATGCATTCTAATGCTTAGAGTTGTTCAGAATATAATGGAATACCCTGAGAAGCAGCCTCTTCATCTTTACCTGTTGGCTTTCTATCTATAATTTAAAAAAAAAAAAAAAAAAAAAAAAAAAAAAAAAAGCTATATCAAATACTCTCTTCTTAATAAAACCTTTCCTGGGTTGCTTTGGATATTATATCTTAGATATAAATGCCATTACGTGACAATATGAAATTTATCTGTTTTTGTCTTATATAGCTATTATGTTGTGAATTCTATTAAAAGCAGGGAAGATGGGTAATTATACTATATCTTTGCTATCACTAAGCACAGTGTTCTGCCCACAGTAGATAATTAATGTATATTATTATATTGCATCATGTTGATGAGTTTAGATTTTGGGGTTCCCTTTATCAGGAAACCAAATGATGAGGTCTAGATTTAGGGAACCAAAATGAGATTAAGGTTCCTGGTAGTCAAGGAGTTAAATGACAAAGTCTAATGGCAGGTGTTAGAGTCAGGGGCAGATCTCAAGGGCAGAGTATAAGAGGCACTCGGAGGCTTATTCTGCCTGAGTCTCATAACAGGGCATTGAAGGTATTGAGTAAACCTCATTAATGAGCGAAAGCCTCCTCGCTCTTGCTGATCATGCTCACACTTGTGCACTCTCAGTCATGTGACCTGGGGACAATAAAAAGGGGGTTGCAGAAGGTGGGAGGGGGAACTCCAGAGGAACTCTGGGGGGAATTCCAGAGGGAAAGCTAGAGGGAATGTTAGGAAACACTATGTAAAGATTTAGAATAAAGACCTGTTGCTGCATACTTGAATGACTCTGGTGTTCTGTGGGGGAACCTCTAAAGAGATAGCTCTCTGATTGAGATAATCAGAGCTTAAAGTCTAAAGACCTGGGGAAGGTAAGAAACCAGTTGACCCCCGCTGAGGTGAGCAGCTGGGAGTTAACAAGCAGGTTTGGGGTTCAGGGAACCAAATGGAGAGGTTTGGCTCCCTTATACCCCCTTGGGATTTGGCGCAAGGGTAGGGAGTTTTGGGAGCCCCTTTTTGGTGGTGGATTCTCTGTAAATGAATTTACAGACCTAAAAAAGCTAGATTGATAAAAGAGGTTTATTATTGGCATTGGAAGTCAGCCTTTACTATGCAAAAATAGAAAGGCTGAATTCCTTAGAGGCAAAGTCTGACAGAGAAGTACTTTAAAGAAATCCAACAGAGGGGCAGAAGTCTCTTTAGGGAAATAGGTGAGGATAAGGAGAGTGCAACACTGGAAGAGAATATTATTCCAGTGGGCAGAGGCCTGCTATGCCAGGAAGAAAAAGAGTTTCCTTGGCATCCTCTGCAAAGAAATAAGTTTAGAATTGGCCCTTTTATAATAGGAGCTTTGGCTACAAGCTGGGTTTCAGCTTGGGCTGAATTTGAATAGAGTTGAGTGAGTGTCTTCAAATCAATAGGGTTAGCTCAGAACTGAACCAACCCCACCAAGATAACAGCAAGAAGCTGTTTATCTTGTTTCCTCTGTGGGGTGGAGTCTCACAGTTACAAGATTCAAGGAGAATTTCTCCTTCTAGGAATTTTAGAGAGTTTTGGGGTCCCTTCTTCAATATCATACTGTATCATAGAATATCTGAGAGGATTACCCTTCATTGAAGGTCTTCATATATTGTCTAGATGATTCATTATTGAGGATACTGTATACGGATTTCTATTTAGAGATGAGTTGTAATCAGATGATCTCTCAGAATGTATAATTTTGCTAAATGTCTTTACACCTCTCTGGAATATCTAGTAATTAAGTGTAGAAAATAGGGTTTATAAGGAAAAAAATATTGGTTGCCCTCTTTCCACCCATTAAAATGGTGTAGTAGAAAATAAATTGGTTTATGAATCATGACATATAGGTTCATTTTTAGTTAAAAGTTCTATCTCCTTTCTTGGCTTTAGTTTCCATCAATGTACAATGAAGAATTCTAACTCAATATTTCATTTTCTAACTCAAGACTCTAGCTCTAAATTTCTCATCAACATTAGTTTTATTTTTTCTTCAGTAATCTATGCTATTTTGAAACGTAGATTTCATAAATAACTCTTTACTGTCCTTAAGCTCAGTAATGAAAAAAATCAGGCATTTTTGTTTCCAGTTTTTCATTTTTATGTTTAATTTTATGCCGTAATGAATATTGTCATTTACTCTCAGGTAGCTATGAAGAATGATATGAACTAATTACATATTTTATAATCAGAAATCAACAGAATGGAAGAATCTGACAATATATCATGATAATACTGCCATATTTCATTGAATCAACTAGTTTTTAAAATACCAAGTAAATTATGTATGTATTCAATAGAATCATGAGCATAAGAAAGGGTGAAAAAAAGATGTGGACTCAGCTTATGTGGCCCAAAATGCCTACTATAATATTCCCTACATTTGTCACCAATTGCCTGAATATAAAGTTTTTGTTACATTTTACTTGAAGTATAAGGCATAAATATTCTCTAAACTTCAGTTATTTGGATAAATGACCATTTTTAGTGCCAAAAGTCTTTTTCTTTTACTATGTTAATCACTTTAGATTGAGAACATTCTAAAAGGGAATACACACTTCCATAAAAAGTACCTACATATCTGTGTTATTCAGTTATCTGGCTATCAGCATTTCCTGACCTCTGACACAGAGCCATCTTAAAGAGAATGAAGTAGTTCAGAAGCAGCTAACAAGGATGAATCCTTTGCTGACTATTTCACAAAAATTTTTCCTGACCAATTCCTTTCTGTAAGGGTAGGATTTCTTATACCAAAAAAATTTTAAGTGCTCAGTCAGCATGATACTGAAATAGATGGCAACCTGAGGAATAAAAAACAAGTCATATTCCTTTTATAATTTTTTCCAGAAGTGATACATCCCCATGGAATAATGATACACATACATATAATGAGAAATTTATAATCTTTGAAAAATCCTGATTGAAGAAACATGCTATTTCACCATGAACAGATCTGACAAATCTTTGCTGTGCACTGGTGGCAGAATGGTCAAACCGGTCTCAAGATCATTGAAATTTAATAGAAACAATGGCAATTGTTTGTTTTCAGTTTAAATATACAGTCTAAAGCAGGGGAATTTTTACATAACCATACCAGTTTCTCTGTGCTGAGTGTCTTGCTTCCCCTGTTGTATTCACAATAGTTAATACAATGTAAATTTCTTAATAACCCAAGTTTGTCATTATCAACATTTATTACACTATTTCCTGTAGCTTCTATGTTTTAGAACTACTTACTTTTGAATTAAATACCCCTAACACTTGGCATCTGAATTTTAGCTCTGTGCTTTAATATCTTTGTGGCCTTGTGTAGTTTACTTTCCATTTTTGTTTCAGCATATTTATCTTTTAAATGGGAGGATTATACTAGATGTTTTCAAAATTCACTTGGTTTGTAAATCCTGTGATTTACAAATATGAATAATCATGGTTTACCTTTTTGCAGTAGCTTATTTTATTGCTTTTGAGGTGTAGACATTATCAAACTCATTTTACAAATTAGTAAATTGAGGCTTACATAGACTGAGTGACTTCTGAATGGTCACAAAAATAGTAAGTCTTAATGGCAGAATTAGAACTTATTTTTTGTCTGGTTTCAGAAGATTTTCGACAACACCATGGTGTCTATATTATGCATCCTTTGGGATTTTTTTTATCTACTTTAAATATATATATTTGCCTCTTCCTTTCCTCTTAGCATTGGATTTTGCATGGGAATTGTTCCGACTTCTAGCTACTTTCCTTTTCTAATGTGCTTTGGATTAAGAAAAGAGCTACCTTTGCTTATTAGAATTGTGTGAACACTAAAAATAAATTTTCTCTGATGAGAACATGAGGAACTCTTTCATGAATAAAGTATATGGATTTTGTGGCATCTATTTTGATAGTTCAGAGGTCTTTAAAAAATTGTCCTGGTGCTTACTTGTGTTCTAAATAGTTGAGAGCACAATATAAGAGACTTCTAGATCACTGAACACTGAAAGCTATTGTGTTTCAGAATTCCATTCCAGGTCAGAGAAAGAGACTGATCTGGGAATTGTAGGAGAGAAGAAAAAAAAAATCCTGGGAAATGAAAGAAAGTATCAATGGATTGGTTCCAGATTTATGGATATTTGCACAAATTATTTCTCTCTCTTATTAGCACAGATGATAAAATATTGACCAGAATTCCTAAAAGAGAAGAATAGAGGTCTGAGTGGGAAATGAGATATAGTGAAATCTTTGTTTTGTAAGGTACACTTGTCTCTTTAAAATAAATGGATCAGTATTGTGCTGAAAGGGATAGAAAAAAGCATGTAAAACACGCTTTTTTGTTTTTTGTATAAAACAAATAAAAATATTTATATTAACTAAGAAAGGATATAAGATATTGATTCTGCTATAGCTAAACATCTTAGTGCCTAAAAGAAATAGAAAGATATTGAATCTTAATAAATTTCAGATGAAATTTAAGCAATTTTGGCAGAAAACAATCTAGTATGAATATAAAGACTCATCTTTTTGTGAATAACATAAAATTATGTCTTTCTTAAGTGTCAATAGTATATTTTAAAGAAACACAACAACAATTTTTACTTAAAAAGTTGAGAAATATGAATATGAGAAAAATAGTTTCAAGGACACAAAAGGACATTTTGAACAATGTTACTATCTTTAGAGTAATAGGAGATTCAGGTATTTCAACTCATTCACATATAATTATTCTGAGTCTAGGGTAGGATTTTAAAAAGGGTTATAAGGATTTATTGGGGAAAATTTCATGAATTGTCACTTTTACAGTTGAGTTAGTCGGAATTGACTTATTGAGTTTTTCTCTTACCTTTCTGTTTAAGAATTTGTTTTAGACTTATTTGATTTAAGACCCTCAGATTTATTTATTTCCTCCTTATATAACTTCTAAATTTCTTCTAAAAAGCTCCTGTGTTATTGTTTTGTAGATATTTCCCCTCTCACCCATTCCAATTTTTTCCTGAGTCATATATCTATATTTGTCTATATCTATAATTTGTCAACCATTCAATCAATCTATCTATATTATTTATCATCTATCTAGCTAGATATTATCTGTCATCTATTTACTTATCTATCATCTGTCTATCTAACTATTTATATATCTATCCACTAATTCACTACAAGGGAAGGAGAGGATATTGCATGTTCGGAATTTTCCAATATTCCTGATTATACTGATTTTTGCTCCTCCTCATTCTCCCCATGATCATTTTTTCACCTATTTGCCATGACATCTCCTCCATGTTGTCTCATTCTTCCTCATGGGTATTACATGTCTTTTCATCTTTCCTTCTTGGTATCAGATATCCTTCCCGAGAGCATTGATTCTCTTTTTCCTGTGTCAGGATGATTAGTCATCTTTAAGTGCCAATTCTCTGTAGATTTGACCTAAAGTCCTCATCTCTTATTGTAGAATTTTATTCCTCACCCCGCACTCCATGAGAACCTTTTTCAATAAAACCCTCTTTCCTCAGTAAAATGAGATTTCCTCCTTTTTTTTTTTCTTTTTGTCTTTCTTTTTTTTTCTCCTCATTGATTCTCCCTTAAGCTCTCTTCTAAGATACTACTTTCCCCTAACTTGTAAGGTTCCTCTTGACTTGATTATATAAGGTGCATCACATATACCTATGTATCTTTTCTCTCCTCTCCCTTTTTTCTATTTTCTTTTCCTTTTTTTTTTTTTTTTTTTTTTTGCATTCCCATTCAAAACAAAACAAAACAAAAATGACAAAAATGAACATCAATTCAAATATAGGTGGTTGGGGTGTTGTGAGACTTTGTTGAAAATTTACAAAGCATTCACTTAAGTCAAATTTGGAAATTTGAAAAGTATAGCTAGTAGTTTTCCTACTTTACAAATGAAAAAATGAAAGTTTAGAGAGGTTGTGATTTTTCAGTAGTCAAAAACTAATAAATAAATATAGGAATGACTGTAAACTCATACCTCAATAATCTAGATTCTTTCCACTATATTTTCCATGCTGAATTCATTTTTATTACTCTGCGAATTCACATCACTTTTTAAAAATGGCAAAACTATTTCAGAGAATCATTTTTATTTTATTTTATTTTTTTAATTTTATTCATTTTTCCAAATTATCCCCTCCCTCCCTCCACTCCCTCCCCCTGATGGCAGGTAATCCCATACATTTTACATGTGTTACAATATAACCTAGATACAATACATGTGTGTAAATACCATTTTCTTGTTGCACATTAATTATTAGCTTCCGAAGGTATAAGTAACCTGGGTAGATAGACAGTAGTGCTAACAATTTACATTCACTTCCCAGTGTTCCTTCTCTGGGTGTAGTTGTTTCTGTCCATCATTGATCAACTGGAAGTGAGTTGGATCTTCTTTATGTTGAAGATTTCCACTTCCATCAGAATACATCCTCATACAGTATTGTTGTTGAAGTGTACAGTGATCTTCTGGTTCTGTTTATTTCACTCAGCATCAGTTGATGTAAGTCTCTCCAAGCCTCTCTGTATTCCTCCTGCTGGTTATTTCTTACAGAACAATAATATTCCATAACCTTCATATACCACAATTTACCCAATCATTCTCCAATTGATGGACATCCATTCATTTTCCAGTTTCTAGCTACAACAAAAAGAGCTGCCACAAACATTTTGGCACATACAGGTCCCTTTCCGCTCTTTAGTATTTCTTTGGGATATAATCCCAATAACAGAAATGCTGGGTCAAAGGGTATGCACAGTTTGACAACTTTTTGGGCATAGTTCCAAATTGCTCTCCAGAATGGCTAGATTCTTTCACAACTCCACCAACAATGTATCAGTGTCCCAGTTTTCCCACATCCCCTCCAACATTCATCATTATTTGTTCCTGTCATTTTAGCCAATCTGACAAGTGTGTAGTGGTAAGAGAATCATTTTTAGTCCACATAGTCAAAATTGGTGTGGAAACTATATGCTTATTCTTTTTCCTATTCTTAAAAGTGAAAGCAGAGTAACTGGAAGTTGAATGGATGTCCATCAATTGGAGAATGGTTGGGTAAATTATGGTATATGAAGGTTATGGAATATTATTGCTCTGTAAGAAATGACCAGCAGGAGGAATACAGAGAGGCTTAGAGAGACTTATATCAACTGATGCTGAGTGAAATGAATAGAACCAGAAGATCGCTATACACTTCAATGTTGTATGAAGATATATTCTGATGGAAGTGGATATCTTCAACATAAAGAAGATCCAACTCACTTCCAGTTGATCAATGATGGACAGAAACAACTACACCCAGAGAAGGAACACTGGGAAGTGAATGTAAATTGTTAGCACTACTGTCTATCTATCTACCTAGGTTACTTATACCTTCGGAATCTAATAATTAATGTGCAACAAGAAAATGGGATTTACACACATATATTGTATCTAGGTTATATTGTAACACATGTAAAATGTATGGGATTGCCTGTCATCTAGGGGAGGGAGTAGAGGGAGGGAGGGGATAATTTGGAAAAATGAATACAAGGGATAATGTTATAAAAAATAAATTATTCATGCATATAAACTGTCAAAAAATTTATAAATAAAAAAATTAAAAAAAAAACAAACCAACTCAATAAACAAAAGATAAAGGGTCAAAAAAAAAAAGTGAAAGCAGAATAACTTGTTCAGTAAGACTTGTTTCTCCACCAATATTTCTGTTTAATTTCCACTTTCATCCTAGTCTTTTTATGTGATTATGGAAAGACATTTCTTAAAGGTCTCTCTTTTGTTAATTTGTTGTTGTTAATTCTTAAGTGTCATATATTTAGGGTAATTTATTTTGCTACCTTAGTTGTTACATTTCCTCTACCTTTTTTGTATTTGTATAATCTGGAGGTAATTGTGAAGTAAACAGTCTCCTCAGGTTTTGTTTTTATTTAATAATAAGAATTATTCAAATATATCATTTTATTGAATAGCCATTCTTTTTTGTTGAAGATTAGGCAAAATTTTCAGTATATGTCACCCTTAATTTATATTTTGAACTTCTTTATTCTTTGAAACATATTATTCTCATTTCTTCCTGTGATTTCTAATGGGTATATAATTTAAATTTCCTTTCCTTTATATTTAAAATTCTTTCGACTAGTTGCTTGACACACTTTTTATTTGTCATTGAAATTACTCAATTGAATGATTGTTTCAGATTTTACAGCATAGGTGTCCCCCCCCCAGATGTGATCTGTGCAATTTAAAAAATTAGTACTTTGTTTTCTGTATTCAGATGTTCTAGACAATTTTATTGCATTATTTTTTACATTATGGTATTCAGATTACTTATCTGCCAGATAATTCTGAAAGATCCATTGTCTTTAAGATGTCTATAGTCATCTACCTCTGATCTGAGATCATTATGATATACTTATGTAGAAATCATGTTTTCACTTAATATAATTTTTTTTTTTTTGCTTTTCTTCCACATTGTCTTTTATGCTTATGTATTTGGAGTCCCAGTTTTCTTTTTTGTTCCTTTGGTGAGATTTTTACTATAATTTCATATTTTCCCTCTTATTCTGCCTCACATTTCTGCCATAAAAGATATAAATTCTAATTTCATTCCTTTTTTTTTTTTTTTCCTCTTAAGCCATTTGAAAAAAGCCTGCTGCAGATCCATGCTCTCTCGGGCATCCACAGAGTCCTTTACCTCATCAGATGTTCATTTATTTTCCTTTGTCTTCCAAAAGTTTATTCTTGGATGTCTGAATGTTCAGAAAATTTGGAGACAATATTTCCTTCTGTTATGACTATATTTCCTATTGATTTATCTGAATGTGCATAAGAGCTTTAACTGAGTTTCCTTTTTCTAGAAATATTTGGTAATTTTGGTCTTTATTTATTCTTCTATTACTATCACTTCCTGGTTCCACTTTTTGGTATAGTGGGGCTAGACTTCTCTTGACAATTCACATTCCACAGGTCTTGGCCTCTAGAACTGGAGACCACTGGATGCTGATCCCTTCCTATTTTAAATGAGCTGGAACCTAGTATACACACTAGACTCTTGACATAGCTTCCTTTATTCTTCAGTTCACTGGACAAGCACTGTTTCAATAGTGTGTGGCACCTTTCCAAGCAAAGAATGAGATATGAGGAAGTGGCAATTCCTGAGCAACCCTAAGGCTAGATGACCTTGGGAGTGCCACAAACAATGCTGGCCAATCTGTTGGTCAATAAGCTGTAGAACTCTAAGACTGGAACTACCCTATCTCCCTACCTTTCTCTAATTATACCTCTAAACCATATTAACATAACAACCTCATCTTTGTTTCTCTTTCCTACAAAATTATCTCCTTGACTCTGACTTTTTGCTAAACTCCTTTGGAATTTTAGCCCTTTGCCAAACAGTGTAATAAATTTTTGGCCCTTAACTTGGAGACTGAGTATGCAAATTCTTTTGCCAAAATCACAACACTGACTGGAGGACCCTAATCTTGTTGAAATGTCTTTCTCCTCAATAAGGATATTTCTGACTTTTGGCTTTCCCTGGCATGGAGGGTTCAGAGGGAAAGATGTGTGGGGCAGAGTAAAATTCTGTTCCAAGTCCATGAATTGGCTAATACTGCCTTTCCAAGGTAAGCGGGCTGATGGTGGTGAGGTTGATTAGTGAATGTATTAGGAAATATCTTTCTATATTGTAAATCTATTGAATTCTTAGATGATTTGAAATCATGGTGTTTTAGACCTTGGAGATAGCTGAAATTGCAATGTCTCTTTCACCTAATGATATCTAATACTATTTACTGTTAATATAGTTCTTACTATGTGCCAGACACATAGTACAATCATTATCCTATTTGGTCCTCACAAGAACTAAAGGTAAGTGCTTTATTATTCCCATTTTACATGTGAGGAAACTGAAGCAAACAGAGTTTAACTGACTGTGCCTGGGATGACTCATGCTGCATTTGAACTCACATCTTCCTGATTCCACGTCAGCTACTCAATCTACTTTGCCACGTAGCATACTATCCATAATGAAGAGCTTTGGGAGGTAATATCTAATTCTCTATCTTGTTGGTCATAACCCAGAGGTCAGAATCTTCTTTTTAAACAACTGGACTAGTCAAGACTCAAGTGTAAGAAATGGAAAGAACTAGACTGAATCTGAAAGGAAAAACTGAAGTTGCAGCAGAGATGCTAAACATTGTTCTGTAGGAAAGATGATCATTACAAGCAGTAAGCCAACAGAAAGCTTCAAATGAATGATTCGTGATTGGGAGCAAAGAGAATTAACTTCATGGATCTTGAGCTTTCATGATTGCCCTTCAGAGACACCTACTAGGTGGAGAGAAGTAAGACTTCTGATAAAGGACCATTATTCTCTGCTTCTACCTGTGGCTTGAGAAGGAAAAAGAAAGGGTCTTTGCACTATATTTTGATGGATTATCTAACTTTGTTTGCCTGATTAGAGAGCCAATATGTTTCTAGAAGTTCCATTCTTTTTTATATTAAAGTTTTTTGTTTTCAAAACATGTGCATAAATAATTTTCAACATTCACTCTTGCAAAACCTTGTGTTCCAATTTATTCCCTCCCTTTCCCTTGTTCCCTTCCCTAGATGGCAAGTAATAGAAAATTATCATGCTGCACAAGAAAAATCAAATCAAAAAGGGAAAAAAAATAAAAAGAAAATGTAAGTAATCAACAACAAAACCAGTGAAAATACTATGCTCTGATCCATATTCAGTCCCCACAGTCCTCTCTCCAGGTGCAGATATCTCTCTTCATCACAAGACCATTGGAAATGGCCTGAATCACTTCACTGTTGAAAAGAGTCACATCTGTCAGAATTGATTATTGTATAATCTTATCATTGCTGTGTATAATGATTTCCTGGTTCTGCTTATTTCACATCATCAGTTTATGTGAATCTCTCCAGATCTCTCTGAATTCATCCTTCTGATCATTTCTTATACAATAATAATATGCTATAACATTCATGTATCATAACTTATTCATTCCTTCTCCAGCTGATGAACACCCACTCAGTTTCCAGTTTCTTGCCACTACAAAAAGGACTTCTACAAACATTTTTGCACATGTGGATGCCTATCCTTTTTTATGATCTCTTTGGGACATGGACCCAGTAGTTGCACAGCTGGGTCAAAGGATATGAACAGTTTGACAGCCCTTTGGGCATAGTTCCAGATTGCTTTCCAAAATGGTTGGATCAATTTACAACTCGGAGTTCCATTCTTATTGGACAATGAAACATCCAGGTACAACTGGATAATTGCTTACAAAAGCCTAGAGACAGCCAGTATGTTGAACCTTACAGTTCTTTGACTTAGAGAGAAATGCTATTCAAATTTAGAAATGACATTTTCTAAAAATCCTTTTAAAACTTTAATTATACATTGTAATAGTTTGTAAATTCTATATTCAAGTAGATAAGAGAAGATTGAACTAAACAATAATATGGACTTAGAGTAAAGCCCATGCATGCAGAGAAACATCTTTGTGTGCTGTAGATGAATGGGCAATAACCATTAAAGCCAACAATCCAGGGTTACATGATTTTTTCCCTCTCTCCTTCATTGCATAAATGTTACTGTGTTAGTTAGTGAGTGCATTAATGAGTAAATGTGATCCAAGTTTACATATATAGTCTATTGTATTTCATTATTCATGTATTGACTTTAATATGTTAGTGTCTGGGATATTATTTTTGTCATTTTGTTATACTTAAGATATGAAATTAACATTATTGTGAGTGGCTAGTTATATAAATATCATGTATTATGTGAATTTTGCTTTATAAATAACTGATCATTCAGATAGAAAACACATTGGCTATGGGCTCAGGATCTAGAATGATGAGTAGAAGTTCCTTTTCCTTCAAAAGGCTTAAATGTAGGTTCTTAAGAAAATCTCAATGTAATTGTATGGTTGTGTTTTATCCTTGTAATAGACCTACTAGTATGAAAGGAGATTGGAATGAGCAAACCAATCCAAGGAATGAATATGTGCTAACAAACTTAATGTGAGGGGCGATATAGATAGCTGGACTGATAAATAAATAAATAAATACATACATACATACGTACATACATACAACATAAATAAATAAATAAATATGTATATATATATATATATATATATATATATATATAAAACTATAGTTAGATGTGCAATGTATCTATATACATGTTTATATATGTATATACTTATATGTTCTCTTAAATTTATTTTATATATAATGCTATTTTATTAAAATAATTGGTTATTAGGCAGGCTTGATGCAGGCTGTCTCTTTGTCATGGCGATGATGACTGGGGGCCTAATCTATTCCTTTTTAGAAACAGATAAATGAACCACCCTTGATATTTCTCTGCCTCCCAAGTTTGACCAAACTCCTAAAGGTTACCCCCTCCCCTTATGCATTCCCTGCAGAGGAGGGAAAGGCCATCCTTCAGGCTATAAATATGGTAAGAACCAGAATGTAGAACATAGGTTATTTTTCTGTTTTGGGTGAGGACAGGCACTCATGCCCATACTCTACAGAAAACAGTTTTATTTCTCTTCAAGCTGGGCTGGTAATTTTCAGATAGGGGATTTTTGGTTCAGATGGAGAACAACAGAGATCCTTAGAAAATGGAGAAAATGATGAATGTTCCATTATGTTTAGTAATTACACTAAATAAAGAATAAGACCTGAAAAAATTGGTTGCTATCCTACATGACTTACCACACGAGCACCCCATTACCTTTGGAGAGTTCTATGTGATGTCTATACCCATTTTACTCATTGTAACCTGGTACACATATGCTCATTTTGATCTCAAATTAGAGCATTTTTGAAAACATAAAATGAACCTGCTTTCAAAGCAAAATCTTTTTGGGTGGGAAAAAGAAAAACAATCCTATAAAAAAAGAAATAATAAAAAGAGGGCATGACTTTGCTGACAATCACCCTTATGCCAGGTCTGTACTTGTAGTTTCTCTGCAGGGCTCCTATTAAGAAATGGAAAAATGATAGACAGCAATTATGAGCATCTCCTATTCCCATCTAGTTTTAGGAATACCTTTTCAGGGGAAAACAACCATGTAATGATATGAATTGGACAAATATGATTAATTATATCTTTATAAATCTGATGTCAATGTGTCCCCCCACCTTTGGAAGATTTCTTATCTAAAAAAAGGGGGAAAGTCACACCCACATACACACACTCATGCTCATACCCCCCCCCCCCCCCCCACTGAATTTTCACATCTGGAGCTGGGTTTATTAACAGGTGCGGCTTTATTAACAGTAAATCACTTTGGATTGTCAGTGGCTCTTATAAGCCCTCTTAGTGCCTCTCTGGCAAGGTGTGCATCCTCTATTTCAAACCTGCAGCTCTTTCCAGAACAAAACGTTGACAAAATAACCAAGTATGCTGAACAGCATTCTAGCTGGGTTGATGCACAGCTGTTCTGCCTTTCCACTGAGGACAGGACAAGAGGAAATTAGAGCTTGAGAGATTGAAGATCTGACAGTTTGGGCTGTGAGGGGCCAGAGTGAACTACAGAGAAAGGCAGTAGGATCTCCTTCCCTGGGGAGCTTTCTCCACATGAGAGACAGATCTCTGTCAGTGAAGCAATTCCACATAGAGTCAAAGGAGGAAGTATTTCAAAGGAAATGAGCAGAGCCAGTCTGAGGCAGACTTGGGATGAAATGAGGTTTAGATTTATCAATTCGTGTACTGTTAGAAGTAAAAGAAATCCATTCCTTCTCCCCATATCTCATTCCTTTGTTGCACAGGCCTAGGATGATTACGTGGAGAATTTGTCCAAGGTCACACAGACACTTCGGGGCAAAGCTGACACACTAGATGAAGTCAAAATAACATCAATTTTCAAGTGGACTTGTTCCATATAATATTCCAGGGACTGTCTTAAGAATTGAAGATACCAAGACAAAAACTGATATGATCTCTGCTCTCAAGAAGCTTATATTCATCTAGAGAGGATTGTGCACATTAATAAGCATAAATATGTAAGGAATAAATATTTAAAACAATGTCATTAAATATGGGGTGATTAGGGAGGAAATACACTAATTTTGGGAAGATGTGAAAAGACTTCCTTTAGAAAGTAGGGCTTGATCTTAGTATTACAGGAAATGAGATAATAGCGGGTATTCCTAGTATGGGGTATAACTAGAGCAATGATGTGGAGATAGGAGAAGGGATACCATGTATGAGGAACACAGAAAATGCTGGTTTGATTGCAAGGAAGCCTGTCATCATAATTCTAGAATTTTAAGATTTATTAGATCTTCAGTTCACCCTATATCTGAATGTTCCTTTCACAACATCCCTGCCAAGTAGTTCCAAGTCTTTGCTTAAAGAACTCCAAATAAAGGAAAAAAATTTACCTAAGAAAGAAAGCCTATCCCACATTGGCATATTTCTAATTTGCATATTACTAAGCATCTTTTAGTTTAAACCTGGTCTTAAGCTAGACTAAGAAATTCAGCACTTCGTACTTATCCCTGACTTTCATATTAAATTGAACACTTAGGCACAAATTTAGAGATTATATAATCTTATGATCATTGATTATTTTTAAAAGACTTCATGGGTATTTAGTCCAAGTCCTCTATTTTATAGATTTCTCTATTTATATCCATAACCCTATTATCTTTATCTCTATTATATATATATATGTGTGTGTGTGTGTGTATATATATATATGCATATATATATATAAAATATCAAATATAAAATATTCTGTTTGTCGTTCAAAGCTCTTCATAACCTAGTTCTCACTTACCTTTCCAGTCTTTTTTTATACCTTACTCTCTAACATGTGCTCTTTAATCTACTGATCCATCTCTTAGCTTCAAGAATATTCTCTTACTGTCCTCACTCCTGGAAGTCTTTCTTCTTCCCCTCTGATTACTGACCTCCTTGACTTCTTTTAAATCCCAACTAAAATCTCATCTTCTCTAGAAAGCCATTTTAACCCCTCTTAATTTTAGTATTTGCTCTCTGTATTTATCCTGTGTATATCTGGTATGTTTATTTGCATGTTTTCTCTGCTATTATATTGTAAGCTTCTTGAGGACAGGAACTATCTTTTGACTTTGTTTTGTAACCTTGGAATTTAGCACAGTTCCATATAGTAGACACATAATAAATATTGATTGATTGATTAAATAATATATAGATATTTTAATTAAAGTTATTTTATAGCCCAGAGAGGTTCATTTTACAGATAAAGAAACTGAAAATTAAGTGCTGAAGCACTTAAAGGTAGCACCAAAGTTAGGATCTGAGCTGTGTTCTTTGAGCCTATATTTAATGTTTATTTCATAATTGCATACATCAGTCCTCTTGCTTCAGATTTGCATGTTTAGCCTTTTGTATCTCAATCTTAGAATGTATTTCTTCATTCCTGAATTATGAATGTAGGGGTTTAGGCCTTAGCCAAATGCTATTTTCTTATATCTCTGGCTGATCTTGGACAGATAATTTAAACCTTTTGAGCCTCAATTTCATTATCTTTAAAATGAAGGGATTAGTCCAGATTGACTAATGAGGGAATTGAATGGAGGGCATTTAATTAATGTAAGTATTCTTGCAGAACACATATTTAACTTAGAAAATGACACATTATCATCTACATTATCTATATTGTATAGTATTTTTATTTATTTAAAAATAGTTCCACTAGATTTGGCAAATATTGAAAATCATTTTTGCATGAATTTGGAAAAATAAAAAGCTACTACTAAAAAAATAAAAATAGCTTCCAATTACATTTTAAATTTTGTTCCACATTTGGGAACATTATGGGTTTGGTAGTCATGTGTTTGGCACTTCTGGCCTAGGTGGTTTCTGAGATCTTGTCTAGCTCTAGAGCTATAATCCTACATTCCACAGCAAGGTCATTCTTGAGGCACTCCAATAATTATATTGTTTCTAGACTAAAAATAAAACAAACCTTCTAAGTATCCTTCTGAAAGTATTTCCTTGCTGATCTCTAAGTTGTTGTTTTTGGGGTCTCAGGTCTAAATATATCCTTCTATTACTTAGTTTCTATTTGCTTTTGTGTTGATAAAACAATTCTACTGGCAAATGCTCCTTAGTCTTGGTTTCAGAAGTTTTTTCACTTGGCAATTTACCCAGTTTGAGCCAGATCTGAGAATATTACGGTTCATATCACTTGTGTGGTATCTTGATCTCCTTGCTTTAGACTGTTGCATTCCCCCTTGATTTTCTGCTGTTTACTTCTTTGGTATCAGTTCTTAATAATAAAGTAGGCAGAGCCTGTGGAATTCTACATTCAATTTTAACTAAAGTGGCCAAGGGGTGATAGAAAAAGCACTGGATTTGGAGGTAGAGGATATGGATTCAAAATTTGACTTTACCTGAGAATACAAAAGAAGTAAAGGAATATCTTCAAAAAATACTCAAATTAACATAAGACAAAACAGAAATATTAAACATTTCATTCTCAGGTAAGGAAAAAGAACTAGTTTTAAAGAAATTTCCAAAAGATGGGAAGAGGGCAACAGATTCTGAGCTCAATGGTTCAATCAAAAATTAAAAGAACAAATAGTAGAAAGTACTCTACCAAAGTTCTTTTTGTTAGATAACTATAATTCTAGTAACCAAAACCAAAGAAGAAGAAAGGAAGGAAGGAAAACGATTGACCATTGTCATTAATGATTACTGATTCAAAAATTTCAATAAAACATTGTCAAACATCATAACAATTTATCCAATAAATTAAATTGGTTTTATAACAGGAATTCAAGAATGGTTTAAAATTAAGGTAAAAAAATCTACATAATTAATTATATTAAAAATAAAAGCCTTTAAAAGCACTTGATCATCTAAGAAGGAAAAAAACATTTGACAAAATATAACATTTTTATGTTAATAAGAAATACCACAAAGGTATAGACATAGATGAACACTCATATAATAAAATACATCATACAAGAGAGAATTTGAAAAAAATAGAACTCAATTGCCTACTATTTGAGAAACTGAAAAGCATAAAATGTTTGGGGAAAAGTCTCCATTTGATAGAATATTTCAGAGAAAACTGGAAATCTGTCTGGTTAAAAAATTAGTTTAAACCCTATTCAATAATACATTATAAATGTAATATTAAAGATCCTGCTATAAAAAAAATATAGAAGAGAAGTACATCGTTTGTTTCTCACAGATATTGATAAGAGATGCATTCTTAACCAAAAACGAATAAAGGGAATTATAAAAGATAAAATTGATAATTTTAGTCACATGATGCTGGAAAGCTTCTGCCCAAATAAAATTAATATACTGTAGATAAGAAGGGAAGTTGTCAAATGGAGAAAGAAAATCTTAGTATTGACTTTTTCTGATAGCTGTTTTATATGCAAGAAAAATATAGTATATGTATAGATATATGTATGTATATATGCCTATCTTGAAGCAAAAATCACCCAATTAAAAAATGGTTAAAAAGATATAAATAAGCAGTTTGCAAAAGTATTGCAAACTAATAAACATATGAAAGAATGTTTCAAATTACTAATAATAAGAGAAATGGCAATCAAAACCATCCAGAAGTTTTACTTCACACCCTGTAAAAGGACAATGATTAAAAAATAATAATAATAAGTCATTGTTGGAGAATATAGGAGAGATAAACTAGTGAAAAGTTAATGGAGCTATGAATCAGTATAATAATTTTGGAAAACAAATTGCTATTATGCAGAATTAAAAGGCTTAAATGTCTATATTCTTTGACCCAGAGTTTCTATTAGTAAGTTAATTCCACAAAGGTACTAACTACTGATAAGATACACATACACCAAAATATTTACATCAGCACTTTTTGTGACAGCAAAAAAATTGGGAGCAAAGTAGATGCCCCATTAATTGGGAAATGGCTTAACAAATTAATGTAAATGAATGTAATATAATATTACTGTATTCTAACGTAATGAATACAGAAAAGCATGGAAAATTCTACATGGGCTTATGCAAAATGAAGTAAACAGAATAAAGAAAATGACTGTAACAATGTAAGCTGAAAGAACAAATAGCTCTTCTATCCCGCAAATTGAAAATGAATGCTGCAAAATTATTTGAAACATATATGATTCAAAAGAAGAGATGTGAGAGGACATTCCTATTCCACCACTTTGCAGATATTGGAAATCTACAGGTTTATATTTTACTTTTTTGGATATATTCACCAGTTTTGCTAATTTGCTAATTTCCCCCATTTTTTCTTTTAAAAATCCTATTAGTATATTGTATCTGGGGGAAGGAGGAAGAAGGGAAAAGAAAAGTAAGAGAAAATTTGATAATATAAACACAAAATTTGGAGGTGGAGACAAGTTGTAGGAGTAAAGGTAGGAACTTACCATGCTCTCCCCTAAACCACTCCAAATTCCTTTAAATAATGACTATAAACAAATTTTAGAACATCAGAACACACAGAAAAATAGAATATAACAATTTTCTAGCTGAATTAACTTGGAATGTCAGCAGGAAAAGTTTGTAGCACTAGAGTGAGAGTCCAGCCTGTAGTCTCAGTTCAGGTTGCCCAGCACTCTTCTTGCTCCAGTGTCAACCCCAGCTCTTGCCCCAACCCCAGCACCAACGAAATAAGAGCAGGAATTGGGATACTGAATCAGCAGCAATATTAGTGATTTCTAGAACTCTCAGCCCAGAGAGACAAAATGACTTGGAAGGTCAGTAGGAAAGGTTTTTTCAGTAGGCAAGAAGACCTTGGGAAATCAGCAAATCAGGAGTGATGTGGACAGTGGTAGCAGTGGCAGCTTCTGGAGGCCTCAGCTTATAGGAGGTCTCTTTAGTATTACTGAGCAAGGACTCTGTTGCTGTAATACATATTAAAAAATCAAAAGTATCAATAAAACATTTCTGTGAAAGAAGAGAGTGGAAAAGAGCATATGAAAGTACCTGATATAGTTGACTTTCTCTAGTTATGGAGAAAAAGAGAGTTAAAATGTGGCTAGTGGGAATAGTAGGATCAAGTAAGGGGTTTGAGAAAACAAGGGAGTCTTTGTAGGTAACAAGAAGATGAGGAAAGAGTAAAATTAAAGACTCGGGACTAAAGGAATCACTAAATTAATAGATCAAACAAGGAAGAGAAGAATTCAAGGATGCTGGTAAAAGGATTGACTTTGGCCAGCAGAAAAGGCTCCATCTCTGTTAGAGATGAGATTGAAGGAGAAGATGATGGAGAAAATATATGAATGATATGAAATGAGAAGGGGAGAAGAAAGAATTCTTAAGAAAGGCTTCAGTTTTTGTTGTCATTCTTTAAATATGAGGTAAAGGCTTTTATAACTGAGAGAGTGGGGAGAAAAAGTAGGACAGCAGGTATGAAAAAATGAGATGGTTTGAACAGTGTCTGTGGATAGCAGAATAGTACATGAATTAAGGACAAATAGAATGTTTATATCACTGCTCTGAGGGCCTAAATGAGATTAGATGATATTAATATGTAGTGGACCAAGTTAGCTATTTTCATAATTCCTTCAAGTTCTCTTCAGTAACAGATGAATAAAAGTGAAGGATTTGGTTAGAGGGAATAATCCAGGCTTAGAATTTAGGGGAAAATATCAACAATAGTGTAGAGCTGAGTTGTTTCACCAAGTGGTGGAAATAGGGAGGAAAAAATAATGTTGTTCGTGTTTATTGATAGCTTAACAAAGAATTGATGGGTGGAGTAAATATAGGTCAATGTGAGGCAGATGAACAGTTAGGGTTATAAAATAAAGAAAAAATGAGAGACAAAAGATTATTATCAGAGAGAGGATTTTAGAAGTTTGTAAATGGAAAAGGAACTCTTGTAGGTGACGACAAATCAACGGTATGATGTTGGCTGTGTATGGCTCAGGTAGAGTTGAGTAAGTCATGAGAATTTAGTAATATAAAGGATTGGGAAGTTAAAGGAGTATATGTCAAATGAAGTCCCCAAACACATGGGCAGGAAATAGAAAGGGAATATTTTAACCTAGGTACTTAACTCTATAAGGAATAAAGCAGAATTATCTTGAAGGTTGACAATAGAATTCAAAGTGAAACATTGTGTGGAATAGGTTTGAGATAGAAAAAAAGGAGAAGGCAATTGGATATGGGGGACAGGGTTTTAAATTCACAGACAGATTCAGAATCACTAAGATGGGGCATGTCTAAGGGGGTACGAGTCAAGTCAATTAAAGAAGCATTTCTTTTTTTAATTAAAAAATTCAACATCTTTTATTTTCAAAAACATGCAAAGACAGTTTTCAAGATTCACCCTTGCAAAACTTTGTTTTCCAAATTTTTCTTCCTTCCTTCTTCCCCCTCTCCTAGACAGCAAATTATCCAATATAGGTTAAACATGTGCAATTCTCCTGAACATATTTCCATATTTATCACGCTGCTCAAGAAAAATCAGATCAAAAAGGAGAAAAATGAGAAAGAAAAAAATCAAGCAAACAACAAAAAGGTGAAAATACTATGTGGTGATCTAAATTCAGTCCCCATAATCCTTTCTGAATGCAGATGGCTCTCTCCTTCACTTCTATTGGAATTGCCTGAATTACCTCATTGTTGAAAAGAGCCATGTATATCAGAATTGGTCATCATATAATCTTATTGCTGTGTACAATGTTCTCTTCGTTCTCCTCACTTCACTTAGTATCAGTTCATATAAGTTTCTCCAGGCCTTTCTGAAATCAGCCTGCTGATTGTTTCTGATAGAACAATAATATCCCATTACATTCTTATTCCAGAACTTATTCAACCATTCCCCAACTGATGGGCATCCACATTTTCTAGTTCCAAAAAAGGACTTCCACAAACATTATTATACATGTGAATCCTTTTCCCTTTTTTATGGTCAAAGAAGTATTTCTAAAACACTTAATTATTATCCAGGCACTGTGCTTAGTGCTGAGGATAGAAATACAAATAGCAGGAAAGATAGCCTTGCCTTTGGGAGCTGCAAAAGAGAGGAAGTGTAGCCTGGAGAGAAATGAAACTTTGGGTGACTTGGGCTTACTTAATTAAAATAGAGATTTTGGGAGGAACCAACTCAAAAGAAAAAAGAGGTTTCAGGGAAAGGAATACTTCCAATATAGTAAGTCCAGGAGTAAAGGCCAAGAAAGAAATATGTACTGGGATGAAAATTTTCTGGAGAACTATAAAAAATGGATATTCAGGTGTACAATCCAGAGTGGGAATAAGTTAATCTTTGAACAGGGAGTTCAGGCTAAATACCAGTGGTTGGAAGAGAACTCTTGAAGGAACCACATGACTAGATTGCTCAACATCCTCCCTTGACATCCTTCCTCAAATCAGGTGGTGACACTGGATTCTTTTAGACCCAAATTTCCTGACTTAGAGAAGGTTAGAGTACATAATAATATAGTCAGGTCCGGAGACATTTGAGCCTTATCTGCTATGAAGAACATCCTGGGGGTAAGAGATATCTTATCTTCCTCTAGCTGGAACTCTCAGAAAACATCCTTGGAAAGCTGGTAAGTGTGGGAGGTAGACCTGGAGATGTTCCTGGAGAAGAAAGGAAAGTTCTGCAAAAAGACAATCACAGTGATGTCTTTTCAGCCACAGTCATTCTCCTTGATGCTACATCTAACAATTGATCTTTTGAAATTAAGGAAATAAATTAATAAAATATCCTGTTTGTGAGATCATAGAATTATAGCTGAAGGAATCAGAGATCAGCTAGTCCAACCTTCTATTTCACACAAGATAATCAAAGAATAGAGAGGGCTTGCCCAAAAAATCACACAGCTGGAATTAAATACCAGAGTCCCTTATTCAAAATTTGACATTCTTCACACTATTTCTATTTCCTTTTAATCATGTTCTTTTTTGATCATTTCCTCCTCCATTCTGTAGATTATGTTCCCTGCATAATTGCCATGGATTTTTATTATTCTCTATTCATTTTTTAATATCTTTATCAGTGTAGTGTAAAAATAATGGGGTTTGTGGTCCTATTATGGTCAATAAGACTGTATTTTAGATCTGGCTTTGACTTTAGATAAATTACTCCACTTTCTGTGCCTCAGTTTCCTTATTTGCCAATTGGGGATAATAATGCCTGCCCTAACTAATTCACAAGAGTATTGTGAGACTAAAATGGGAGTGTGGAGGGAGGAGGAACTTGCAAATGATCACCCAGGGAGGGGATTTTCTATGGCACCAGCGTGACAGCATTCTAATTGGAACCATGGGGCTAGTTAATTCTGCCAACCTGTCTAATAGCTTATTTTTCCCCTATCACTAATATGTTTCTCCAGCTTATCAGTAAATTGTATTCCTTCTTCAGCCCTGTTATCCACAAATACTGCCCTAGGAACAGAAACATTCTTTGCTGTTTCCTTTGGTCTAAACTTTACCCCTCATAACTTGCATAGCTTGACAGCACAATGTTTGACCAGCTCTCTATTGGACCCTTAGGAATCTTTGGCATTTTGAACAAGCTTTTCCTACATTTTCCACATTTTTGTACTAGAATTCCTTGTATCTTGTATTCAACAAACGATATTGAAAGAGCATTTATTAAGTACAAACCATGTATCAGGTGTTATACTAGATGCTAGGCATTAAAAACAAAACTTTAAAAAGATGAAAACAGAATAATACCTATTCATTTAAAATGAAACTCAATGAAAACTAGAATATTCTTTTTCCTTTCTCTCTTGATTTAGAAGACAACAAGGAAATGTTACCTTATTCTTGTTTCCCTACAGTTTCATAAGATAAATAAATGAACAAATGAAGAAATGAAAAAGAGTATCAAGTATTTGCTATGTGTTAAGTATTGTTCTGCAAAGATTAAGGGTACTAAAATCTAAAATTGGAAATGCCTTAGACATTTCTTTGAGCCTCTCTCTGTTCTTCATCTTATAATGAGAATCAAGAGAAGGGGAAGGAGAATGGAACACACATTTATTAATTACTATATGGTAGGTACTGGGCTTTATTTATCATTAATATTTTATTACATTATTTTGCAATAACATTATTATTATCTAATTTGATCTTCACAACACAATTAAGATGTAGATGCTATTAATATCCTATCCTTATTTTATAGTTAAAGAAGCTAAGACAGACTGTGGTTAATTGACTCATACAGCTAGTAAATGTCTGAGGCCAGATTTCAAGTCAGGTGAGCTAATGTGATTTGTCCAAGGTTACATAGTTAATTAATCATTGAATAAGCGCTGTATTTGTTATCAGGGAGCTTATGTGGCTTGTTTAAGATTACCCAATTAATTATTAAATGAAAAAAAAAACATTTATTAAGCATGTATTATGCTCCAGGCACTGTCCTAAGCAATGGAGACACATCCCTGCCTCCAGACTAAAAAGAGTAAAAATAGTCTGCGGTGTCATTTAAATGTGTGTGTGTGTGTGTGTGTGTGTGTGTGTGTGTGTGTGTGTGTGTGTGTGAAAGATAGATATGAAGTAGATAAAAAGCATCTTTAGAGAGATAGGAATAGAAAAGTACTCCTAAAGAAGATGATGCTTGAAATGTCTGTAAGAAAACTAGGGTTTCTAAGAGGCAGAGGCAAAAACAGAGAGTATCAAAAGCATGGTGCTTAGCTATTACAAAGACATGGAGATGGGAGAAGAATGGCTGAGGAACAGCTTGTAGACAGTGTGACCAAGTTATAAAGCCCTTAGAGGGAAGTCCTATTAAAGAAGATGGGCAAGTTGGAATTTGGTGCGTGAAGGGATATTTAAAACCTTTATATTTGACCTCAGAGGTAATGAGAAGCCTCTGGAAATTATTGAGTAGGTAGAAGAAGAATGAAAAATGATGCTCTTTTGGAAAATCTTTAGGAAAACTTCTTTGGCAGTTTTGTGGAAGACAAATTAGAGTGGGGAGTGAGTCCAAGTAAAGAGACCAATTACTATTCATGTAAGTTGTGTGGCCATAAACCCTGAGGATCTTCCCCTCCCAGATTCATTCATCCATTTATTTAGATTTTTTGGACTAGGTGAAAGAGGAGATTCTTTGCCTCAATTGCTACCCAACCTTAATCATTGAATGGGTGCAGCCTCAGTCAAACTGAGACCTGTTGAAAACCTTAGTTTAAAAAGACCAAGGTCTCTCATTTCATCCAGTTGTTCTGATCTATATTTTGCTATTGGAACCGGATAGCTCTGGAAGGGAAAGTGAGGCAGGTGGCCTTGTCCAGCCCTCCCTCAACTTAAATCAAATTCGCTTGCTTGTCATGACATCACCTACCTGATGTCATGGTCCTCTTCGAGAAAGAAGAGTAAGTGGCAAAATCAGGCTTGAAACACAGGTTTTCAGACTAAAAGCAATTAATTTCTTCACTATAACTTCCTGATTCCCTCTTTCCTGTTTTCTAACTATTGTTCTACTCCCATAAAATTTTTAAAAATAAATAACATTTATATCATACTCACCATGTACAATGCTAAGCACCATAAAATTATATAATTTTATCCTCACAAAAACCCTTGGTAGGTAGGGGCTAGAATTATTTGACAAATAAAGAAACTGAGACCAAATTACTGGCCCAGAGTCGCACAACTAGTAAGTGTCTGAGGCTAGAGTTGAAGTCAGGTCTTCTTGACTCCAGGCCCAACATACCTATTGGGTCAACAACCTTTTTTTTCTTTGTAGTCTGTGCCCCTGGCTTATAGAACTTTTTCCATTAGTAACAAATTGGGAAGATATTTTTACAGTTAAAGGTTCCGACAAAGGTCTCATTTCCAAAATATATAGAGAACTGACCCTAATTTATAAGAAATCAAACCAATCTCCAATTGATAAATGGTCAAAGGACATGAACAGACATTTCTCAGATGATGAAATTGAAACTATATCCACTCATATGAAAGAGTGTTCCCAATCACTACTGATCAGAGAAATGCAAATTAAGACAACTCTGAGATACCACTACACACCTGTCAGATTGGCTAAGGTGACAGGAACAAATAATGATGAATATTGGAGGGGATGTGGGAAAACTGGGACACTGATACATTGTTGGTGGAGTTGTGAAAGAATCCAGCCATTCTGGAGAGCAATTTGGAACTATGCCCAAAAAGTTATCATACCCTTTGATCCAGCATTGCTGCTATTGGGCTTATATCCCAAAGAAATACTGAGGAGGGGAAAGGGACCTGTGTGTGCCAAAATGTTTGTGGCAGCTCTTTTCGTGGTAGCTAGAAACTGGAAGATAAATGGATGTCCATCAATTGGATAATGGTTGGGTGAATTATGGTATATGAAGGTTATGGAATATTATTGCTCTGTAAGAAATGACCAGCAGGAGGAATACAGAGAGGCTTGGAGAGACTTAAATTAACTGATGCTGAGTGAAGTGAATAGAACCAGAAGATCTCTGTACACTTCAATGTTGTATGAAAATATATTCTGATGGAAGTGGAAATCTTCAACATAAAGAAGATCCAACTCACTTCCAGTTGATCAATGATGGACAGAAACAACTACACCCAGAGAAGGAACACTGGGAAGTGAATGTAAATTGTTAGAACTACTGTCCATCTACCCATCTACCCAGGTTACTTATACCTTCGGAAGCTAATACTTAATGTGCAACAAGAAAATGGTATTTACACACATATATTGTATCTAGGTTATATTGTAACACATGTAAAATATATGGGATTGCCTGTCATCTAGGGGAGGGAGTAGAGGGAGGGAGGGGGTAATTTGGAAAAAATGAATACAAGGGATAATGTTATAAAATATTACTCATGCATATATACTGTTAAAAAATTTATAAATAAATTTTTTTAAAAAGAACTTTTTCCATTGCCTCATTATCTTTCTTTCTTTCTTTCTTTTTTTTTTTAATTTTCCTTAATAAAGTCTGGCTTTCTTCACTCCAACAAACATTTATTAAATACCTAACATAGCCCTGTCTTAAGTGCTTAGACTCCACAAGACAAAAGGAAACACTATTTTCCCTTTGGGTGTTTACTTTTTTGTTCTGCTTAGTAGATAGAACCAGTTTCCTCATCTGGAAAATGAAGAAATTGGATTGCATGACCTTGGACCTTCCTTTTAGATCTAGAGTTAGAGACATGTGCTGGTAAATGTTTAACAACCAGGTTTGTAGGAGGAAAAAATATTGTATATAAAGCATTCTTTTACGATTAATCTGCATTAATATTTATCATCACTTTTAAAAGTATAGATAATCATAAAAACAATAAACCAAATTGTAACTTGTATCATTGGGTGATTTCAAGGTGTAAACGTTAACATTGGAAAACAACCAAATTTGAAGAACAATATGCACAGGCTCCAGAAGCATATTCCATGGAGGCATGGAACTAGGAGCTCATAGATACATCTAAGTAAAGTGTACCTTGAGGAAGGAGAAAACCCATCCTGAGGAGGGGAGATGATCAGAGGGCACCTGAACTGAGAAGTATTCTAAGCAGATCAAGAAAACATGGATTCTAAGCATGGGAGTTGATTTCTACAAATATGTGGAGAACAAGGCATGAAATGTAAAGTTTGAGTAATATTTTGTTTTGCTAGAAAGTAGAGCGGGTGAAAGGGAATAATACGAATCTCCTTTACTTATCTTAGCCCTTGAAGTTCAGGTTTCTCTACTCGTGCCCTGCATTTATTTTTGCTGTCAAAAACTCTGAAGCTGGCATGCATGCCCTTAGGGAAAATGGAACAACTTCTTTTAGGCATCTTCTGACAAATAGAAACTAGCAGTCAGCAGTCATTCATCTTAGCGTTCTAGAAACTCAAGAGTGTAAAGGACCATAAAGTTCATTTATTTCACAATGTCCTTGAGTAAGATTCCTCACTACAATATTCTGATAAATTAATCATCAGACCTCTACTTGAATACTTCTAGTGATGGGTAACTCATTACATTACTCTGCTTTGGGTCAACTCTGTACTATCTTTGAAGTAGAAGTCTGATTTTCTTCAACTTCTATTCATGTGTCCTTTTTCTGTTCTCTAGGTTCAAATAAAAGAAATTTAAACTCTTCCACTTCTTCAACAAATGAAGAGAGAGATCACATATAATTTAAGGAACAATGCAGTAGAAACTCAGGCTATTTAAAGTTAGAAGAGCTTAATTTGAATGTAGTTTGTTGTATTTCACCTTCAACATCTTAGGAAGTTCAATTTCTTTTTTTTTTTTAATTTTTTTTATTTTTTTTTTATTTTTATTTTTTTTAAATTTTTTTTATTATATATATATATATTTTATAATATTATCCCTTGTATTCATTTTTCCAAATTACCCCCCTCCCTCTATTCCCTCCCCCCGACGACAGGCAATACCATACATTTTACATGTGTTACAATATGTCTAGGTACAATACATGTGTTGTATTTCACCTTCAACATCTTAGGAAGTTCAATTTCTCTAGGTCTTAGACTCTTTATTTGTGACAGAAGGAGTTATACTAGATGATATACAAATAATATTTTCCAAAATAGGGTGTAGATACTCTAGAGGTTACTTAAGATGAATGAGTGGGATGTGGGAAGGAAATGCATATCTATATCTATATCTATATCTATATCTATATCTATATCTATATTTATATCTATACATATATATGTACATATATACTATACGTATGTGTGTATGTACACATGTAGACACATACATAGATATATAATGTATATATGTGTATATATATGTATATATACATTCATTCTATCTAAAAATAAACTTTACCAATATTTAATATACAGATTGATATTTGTGCCTTCACTGTATGTCAGGTATCATCACATGTAATGTTACTTTCCCTCTGCCCCCCATCCGGGAGCTGTAAAAGTTTGGGAAGTCAGTATATGATACATATATTTCTTCAATAAGTCACCTTCTTATGACATTCTAAGAATCAGGAGTGAGTTTGAATTATAGGATAGAAATCTTTTGTGCTACCCAGAATCCCTACCCACTGGGCAGCTAACAACTCTATACTGTTCAAGTAATTTCTCACTTTCTTTTAATAAGCAACAGAGGGTAATATCCCTACCCATTGTCAGGTAGACTTGAAAACTTTACTCAGCACCTCCCAACTTTCTATTCCATCCTCTCCAGATCAATGCCTGGAGTAGGTAAATTAGGTCCACATGGAACCAACTAGAGTTCTGCAAGCTGAAACTTAAGAGGCCGAGGTTCAGTAGCTTTTTTGTTTAGGAAGCATAGAATAAGGGTTGGTTTCCAAGTGTAAAGTGCTAATTTTCTCATTTGGAAATAGAAGGATGGACTAGAATGTGGCATCCTTGTTTTTCCTGTTTCTGCTCTCTCCTTGGTCACTTTGATCTTGTCTTCCCTACAATTTTATTCCTCTCTTCTATTCCTTGTATACTTGGAAAGTGGGGATTGGTGATTTTTGTTACAGGAAATGAATACACGACTCCCCCTGCCACCCAAATACAATTGTTTTCTGTTCTTGTGGTAAGAGAAAGTTTGGGTTTAATGGATAGATAATGATAGTAATTAACCATTAGTTGTTGGTTGACTGAAGAATACAAAAAAAAAAAAAAAAAAAAAAAACAGGAAGTAGAAACTAAATGGTTCAAAATTCAGATTGATATATCATTTTGTTACTTGATCCCATTAGTATGATGTCTTGTAAACGGGAGCATCAGATTAAAATAGAATGGAAAGTCAAGTCAACAAGCATTTATTGAGGGCCATGCTTCTGGCATTGTTCTAAGAATAGCAATCAAAGACAAAAAACCTAGTCTCATTTCCTGGAGGTCACAGTCTACTGATCTTTCTTTGCTCTTCACAGACATTTATTTTCCATTATATGTATGAGGTAAGGCTCTTGCAAAATAGAGGAAAGGGCATTCAAAGAAATTTCAGTTCAATTGAACAAATATTTATTAAGTATCTGCTTTGTTCAGGTACTGAGGAAATGAAGACAAAAGAGAAAAAATGTCTATGCCCTCAAAGAGCTTACATCCTCTTAGGATGAAGCAAAACTGTGCACAGAAATATAAATATGGAATACATAAAATATGCAAACTAAAATTTTGGGAAGAGCCTTGAGGCAGAATACTAGAGAAATCTAGAAAAGTCTCTTGGAAGAAGTAGCTCTCCCAGGTACTAAGGAGATTTCATATTCACAGTTCTGTTTTTTGATTGAGAAAGTGCATGTCCTGAAAATTGAATTTCCCATAATTACAAAACTATGTTTCTGTAATAAGTTGTGTTCCATTTCCAAATTTTCCTAACTCCCCCTTATGTGCAGGTGATCATTCAGACTCTCAATTTCAGCTTTTTCATATTAAAATGGCAGTTATAATATATTACATATCTACTACACAGCAATTTTGTGAATATCAGATGAGATGCAATATGTGAAAGTACTTTATAGCCCTGAAGAAAAATATCTATATCTATACCTATATATACACATATAGATAAATAAGATATATAAATATAAAGAAATTGTACCATTATTATTAAGCTAAATTAAACATGAAAGCTACAATATAATAAATATTGTAATAAAGGTATAAACACCAAAATGGGAATTTAGAAGTAATTTCTTTAACTTTTAGGTGGGGGCAGGTGAGGGTAATAAAAGTAATTAGATTAAAGCATTAGATTGGGCTTTCCTGTATGAATATGGTTTCAAAAAAAAAAATCCTTAAGGCACCAAAAGAATATTTATAATACATTTAGGGATTATTGTTATAGGCCAGAACTCTGAACTTGAAACAAAGGATTCTTACAAGGTACTAAGTCAATGGAATTGATAGAGATAATAGTTATCTAATTTAGCATGGTTCAGTATGATTGATTTATTCCTACAAGGGGATGTTATAGGCCAGAACTTGAAACAAGATACTGATGAGATCTAGATAAGGGATATCTAAATGAAATTAGGTCTAATTGAGATCTAGTGGCAGATTTGGGGTACAAGAAGTCACATGGAGCTCCCCTGCAACCCCTTTGGATTCGGCGCAAGGATACAAAGTTAAATGTGGTCTAGTGGAGGTGCCAGTAAAGGAATTTACAGGCTCGAAAACCTAGATTGATTAAAAAAAAAAAAAAAAAAAAAAAAAAAAAAAAAAAAAAGGTTTGGAAGTAAGGTTAAAGTCTGATTAGTAAAAGAAGTTAGATAAAGAGAGAAATACACCAGAAGGTCTGATAGACGGAGAGTCTGTGATACAAAGCATGGTGTTAGCATGTTTTGACCCTCTGACAAGAGATGATTCCAGCTTGGCCCTTTTATTTGATTAAAGGGACCTATGGGTGAAGTCCTATGTTGTTTCCTCTCTGGGTTTCATCAAGGATTAGAATTTGCTAGGGGGCTGGGGGTGGGAAACCTGAGCAGATCATTAGAATGGGGGATGGGATAGCCCAAGTTAGTTCAGATCTGGATATCTCCCTTTGGAATTCAAAAGGGTGCTTTTGACCAGGATTTGTGAATCAAAGGTCAGCCATGCAGGTTGGGAATCAGAAAGGAATCTTAAATGGGCCACCGCCTGAATCTGTACTAAGTGGAATTAAGAAGACAATGGTTAAATCTAGTTTAGCATTGATTTAATCCTACAACAAATAATCGTTTCCTAGTGATATAATGATTGGCATGTACTCTGTTTGGGGCATATAAGCTAGAAGCTCTCAGGGCCAGAAAAGACAAACCCACTGGAAGCTCTCAGAGGCTGTGAGGCAGATTCATTCCATCATCCACCTTTGTGGTGTCTGGAGGCTGAAGCATAAACCTTTGGATTTGGAGAGAGAGATTCAGAGGCCAGAGAAGACAGACAGGAGCACAAGCTCTCGGAACCAAGGAGAGAGATAGGCCTCTAAGAAATCTAACTGGGTCCCAGGAAAGGAGATAAGACTTTGAAGGAGAAAACAAAGGATTTGGACTTTAACACCTGGCTGCACTTGTGGTGCTTACTGAACTGAAATGAAGGCTGCCTCCAGAGAGCCCAAAATAACCTCAACAGAGAACATTTTAGAGAGAACATTACAGATTACCCATACATATTGACTTGAATATTGAGTATATATATATATGTATATATATATATATACGTATATATATATATATTAACATAAAATAAGGCTAATAGACTTTGTCCTGATTTTGAATGACCTTGACCACAAACTTTGGTTTTATCATACTGGTAATATAAAATCATTAAATGTGGTTTGAGTAGGTGAACTAAATGATCAGAAACATTTTTTATGAAGATTGATTTAGTAGACTTGTGAAAGAAGAAGAAGAACTGTGAAGAGGATATTGTAATAGGCTAAGTAGTGGCATGTGAGACCTGGAACTACAAAAGCAACAATTAAAATAGAAAGAACAGATGTAAAAACATTTTTAAAGTTAAAAATAAGAATGATGTGGACATTTTAAAAGGCTCTGAATTTTTGAGCCTTCGTAACTAGTTGGAAGTTGAAATCTGGCCTTAAATACTTATAAACTGTGAGATATTTAGTTGCTATGTAACTAGGCAAATCACTTAATCCTATTTGCCTCAGTTTTTCTCTGGAGAAGGAAGTGACAAACTACTCCAGCATCTTTCCAAGAAAACTTCCAAATAAGGTCATGGATAATTGGACATTACTGAAATAACTGAATAACAATAAAAACCAACACCACCTGAAACAAAGTTGCCCACTATCGCCATTACTATTCAATATTGTATTAGAAATGCTAGCTTTGGCAATAAGAGAAGAAAAAGACATCAAAAGAATTAGAGTAGTTAATGAGGAAGCCAAATTACACTTTTTAAAGATGATATGATGGTATTCTTAGAGAACCCTAGAGAATCAACTAAAAAACTATTAGAAGTAATCTACAACTTTAGCAAAGTTGCAGGATACAAAATAAATCCACATAAATCATCAGCATTCTTCTTATACATCACTAACAAAATACAACTGCAAGAGACACAAAGAGAAATTTCATTTAAAATAGTTGCTGATTGTATAAAATATTTGGGAATCTATTTGCCAAGGGAAAGTCAGGAACTATATAAGCAAAACTACAAAACACTTTACACACAAATAAAGTGAGATCTAACCAACTGGAAAAATATCAAGTGCTCTTGGAGAGGTCAGGCAAATAGAATAAAGATGATAGTACTACCTAAACTAATTTATTTATTTAATACTATACCAATCAAACTCCCAAGAAACTATTTTACTGACGTAGAAAAAATAATAACAAAATTCTTTTGAAAGAACAAAAGGTTAAGAATTTCAAAGGAATTAATGAAGAGAAAAGCAAATGAAGGAGGCCTAGGTGTCTCAGATTTAAAAGTATATTATAAAACAGAGGCCATCCAAACCATTTGGTACTGGCTAAGAAACAGGGAAGTTGATCAGTGGAATAGGCAAGGCTCACAGAACAAAATAGTCAATGACTATTGCAATCTAGTATTCAACAAACCTAAAGACCCTAGCTTTTGGGATAAAAATTCACTATTTGACAAAAACTTCTGGGAAAATTGGACACTAGTTTGGCAGGAAGTAGGCATAGACCCACACATAACACCTTATACCAAAATCAGGTTGAAATGAGTTCATGATCTAGACATAAAGAATGATACTATAAACAAATTAGAAGAACAAAGGAGAATTTACCTCTCTGATTTGTGGAGGAGGAAGGAATTTGTGAAATCATTATTGACCACAAAATAGATAATTTTGATTATATTAAGTTAGAAAGTTTTTGTACAAACAAAACTAATGGAGACAAGATTAGAAGAAAAGCAATAAACTGGGAAAACATTTTTACATCCAAAGGATCTGATAAAGGCCTCATTTCTAAAATATATAGAAAATTGACTCAAATTTATAATAGTTCAAGCCATTCTCCAATTAATAAATGGTCAAAGGATATGAACAGACAATTCTCAGATGAAGAAATTAAAACTATTTCTAATCACATGAAAAGGTCCTCCAAATCACTATTGATCAGAGAAATCTAAATTGTCAGATTGTCTAAGATCACAGGAAATGATAGTGATCAATGTTGGAAGGGATGTGGGACAATGATACATTGTTGGTGAATCTGTGAATGGAGCCAAAAATTGTGGAGAGCAGTTTGGGACTATACTGAAAAAGTTATCAAACTGTGCATACCCATTGGGATCCAGCAGTGTTTCTACTGGGAGTATATCCCAAAGAGATCTTAAAGGAGAGAAAGGGACCCACATGTGCAAAAATGTTTATGGCAGCCCTTTTTGTAGTGGCAAGTGTAGAGGGCTGGAACTGTGAAAAGGTGTATTTGAATCTAAGACAGCAGAGCACGTAAGGCTAATTAACTACTCAAGATGTCATAATGGTTCTATAAATATAAATGCTTTGTGATGAGATAATCAGAAGCAAGGATTGGAGGGCTGAGGGAGAGGGTCAGACTCTCTCCACCCACAGTATGCTGAGGAGAGAGGACTTCAGTCTCCAGACTACTGAGTCCATGATTCATCTTTAATGAGCCATGTGGCAGCTTGCCTGTCTCCTTCATGTCTCCTCCTAAAGACCAAAGACTTTGACTGACCCTGAGGCCCTCCAGAGAGCTCACCCAGACATTATAGCAAGAAACTAGAAATTGAGTGGATGCCCATCAATTGGAGAAAGGCTGAATAAATCATGGTATATGAATGTTATGAAATATTGTTCTGTAAGAAAAGACCAGAGTGACCTGTATGAACTGATGCTAAATGAAATGAGCAGAATCAGGAGCTCATTACCATGACAACAACAAGACTATACAACGATCGATTCTGATTGGACATGGCTCTCTTCAGCAATGAGATGACAGTTCTAATAATTTTGTGATGAACAGTATCATCTACACCCAGAGAGAGAACCATGGGAATAGAGTGTGGAACACAACATAGCATTCTTACTCTCTCTCTTATTTGTTTGCATTTTGTTTTCTTTCTCAGTTTTTCTTTTACTTCCTTCTGGATCTGATTGTCCTTGTGCAGCAAGATAGCTGTATAAATATGTATACATATTTTGGATTCAACATGTATTTTAACATATTTCTGGCTAGGGGAGAGGGTTGGGGGAAGGAAGGGAAAATTTGGAACAAAAAGTTTTGCAAGGATCAATGTTGGAAAAATTACCCATGCATATGTTTTGTAAATAAAAAGCTATAACCCTCCCCCACCAAAATAAAATTTGACAATCTCTTATACTATGTTCAAGGTTACAGTAGAAATAACATAGATGAAAACATAATTAGGTTGATTTGGAACTGGATCAATGATCATAATGACCAGACAGACATTAATGGGTTGATATCAAGTTGGACAGTGGACTACAGAGTAGTACCACAGGAATCTGTCATTAACCTCTCCAATTGTATCTCTTTCAATGGCTTGGATAAAGTCAAAGATGTTTTTACACTTGTGCAATGTCATAAAGATATAGACAGACTAGTGTCATGAGATTAATTGATTAAGATGAAATTTAAGGAATAATGTAAAAAAAAAAAGTGAGAGAAGCAATGTAAATACCACTTGAGTAGAATCAGAACATCTGGGTTTGAGGCTTTGTTTCATTGCTTATTATTTGTCTAACTTTGTGAAAGTCATTATACTTTAATGGATATTATTTTCCTTCTCTGTAAAATGAAGCAGTTGTGCTAAATTATTTCTAAATTCTGTTCCATCTCTAGATCCAGGATTCCTAATTGTAATGCTCCCTTCATTATACCATGCTGGCCTCAAGTCTTTGATTTTATCTATTAGGTTGCAGTCTTCTTGAGGGAAATCTTAAATCATTTCTATATCCCAGACATGATACATTACTTTGCACATAGTAGATATTCACTAAATTACACTTTGAATGAATGAAAGATAATATAAAAGAAAACACATTGAAAGAACAAAATAAAAATAACCCACCACCAATATAAAATCATAGAATTGTTTCATTATAGGCTCAGAAAATTTGAGAGTTGGTAGAGACCTTAGTGGCCATTAGTCTGATGCATGAATAGAAATAGAATCCTTTCTGCAACATATCTGACAGTTAGTAATTCAAACTGTTTGAAGACTCCAGGGATAGTCCTTTCTGGATAAACCTAATTGTTAGGAAGTTTTTTTTTTCCTTCAACCAAGCCTATATTTGCTCCTTTGCAAGTTCAATCTTCTAGTACTATCCTCTAGGGATCAAAAGCACAAGCCTAATCCCTCTTCCGCATGTCAGCCCTTCCAATAATTGAATACTTATATTTTTCTCCCTTGTGTACATGGGTAACACTTCATGAATTAAATCTGCATATTTAGTTAATGTGATGTTTACTTATTCTTTCAGATCATTAATAAAGGGTAAATCCAACTTGGCCTAATAACCAGTGTGGCAGACATCTTGGCCCACTTGCTGCATCGCCATTAATCATTACTTACTCTTTCTAGCTCCCTTGCCAGTTTTCAGTCCATTGGATTGTGTTTGTGTTGACTACAATTAGAATCATCTTGAGCCAGTCTGTGAAAGGTTTTATAAATGGTTCTTTATTAGAGGGTCTCTGTGTGTTTGTTTATCACATTTGCTGCTCCTTCTTAGCATTGTTACAGAGATGCCTTATTAATCTTGCCTTACAATGAATGAGTTATTGCCCAGTCTCCCCCTTTCACCTCCTGAACCTCTTTCTTCTGCCACGTATTTGAACTTTATCATTAAGGCATCAGAATGTTGTTCTATAATAGTTTAGGAAGGAAATCTTCCTAAAAACTTTCATATATTTTCTTCACTTCTTAATCAAAGGACCTTGAGTAAACTTAAGTTTTGAAAACTGATTCAGAATCATTGAAAATATGCTATAATATAGAGATCCTCTCAAGCTTATTAAAGAATATAAAGCTAGTTGGTATTGTATTAAATTATCCTAGACAGCAGTGCTTTTTGAGTTCTTATGTCTGTTGCCAATAGTTTTTCTAGCTATAGGAAGCTCAATAGTACAGTATAGGCATTTAACTAGAGAACTAAGCCTAGAATCAGACCTGAGTTAAAATCCAGGCTCAGAAATTGAAAAAGTATGCACATTTTTATAGCTTTTTGGGCAAAATTACAAATTGCTCTCCAAAGTGGTTGGATCAATTCACAACTCCACTAGCAATGTATTAGTGTCCCAGTTTTCCCTATTTCCTTCAACATTCATCATTATGTTTTTCTGTCATATTAACCAATCTGAGAGGTAGGTAGTGGTACTGAAGAGTTATCTTAATTTGCATTTCTCTGATCAATAGTGATTTTTTCTCTCTCACTTTTTATTACTATCAATGTGCCTATCTCTAGCAGCAGACCTCCTGCCTATCTAATTAATTGGTAATTATAATCTGTTGTTTGTTAAGAAACAAAATCAATCCATTTGTTAGAATGTCTGCTATTATTATAATTATTGTTAGTAGATGTAGTAATGATAACAAAATACATTTTGTTAAAAATTTTAATGGTTTTTTTTCAAATATATGCAAAGAAAGTTTTCAACATTTATCTTTGCAAAACCTTGTGTTCCAAATTTTCTCTCTCCTTACCCCTTCCTTCCTTTCCAAGACATAAACAATCTGATAGAGATTAAATGTGCAATTTTTCTAATCATATTTCTGTATTTGTCATGCTGCAAAAAAAAAAAAAAATCAGATCAAAAGGGGAAAAAAACCCAAGAAAGTAAAAAAAAAAAAAAAAAAAAGAAAACAAAAGCAAACAAACAAACAAAAACCCAGCAAAAAAAGGTGAAAACATTAAAACATTATGTTCTGATACATATTCAGTCTCCATAGTTCTCTCTCTGGATGTAGATGGTACTTTCCATCACAAGTCTATTGGAATTATCTTTAATCATCTAATTGCTGAAAAAAGCCAAGTCCATCATAACTGATCATTGCATAATTTTGTTATTGTGTACAATATTGTCTTGGTTCTGCTCACTTAACTAAGCATCAATTCGTGTAAGTTTTTCTAGACCTCTCTGAAATCAGCCTGCTCATCATTTCTTATAAAACAATAATATGGCATAACAATCATATACCAAAATTTATTCAGCCATTCCCCAACTGATGGGTATGTACTCAATTTCCAGTTCCTTTCCACTCCTTGAACATGTGGGTCCTTTTCCTTCTTTTATGATCTCTTCTGGATACAGAGACATTGTTGTATCAAAGGGTATATACAATTTGATAGTTCTTTGGGCATATTTCCAAATTGTCTCTACATTGGTTGGATCATTCCACACCTCCAACAATGAATTAGTAACCCAGTTTTCTCATATCCCCTCCAACATTTATGATTTTCTTTTCCTATCATCTTGGCCAACCTAAGAATTTGTAGTGGTAAATTAGACAGAACTTAATTTGTATTTCATTAATCAATAGTGCTTTAAAGAATTTTTCATGTGACTAGAAATGGCTTTAATTTCTTCATCTGAAAATTGTTCATATCCTTTGACTATTTACCAATTAGGGAAAAATAATTTTGTTTTGCATATATGAGTTTTAGGGACTCCTCTATGAGTTTTAGTGAATGGTCTTTGTGATATCAACTTAGCTGTCTTAGTATTAAACGTGGAATCATGAATCCTAAAATAAAAATCCTAAAACAAAAATTATGACTCTGTGAAATGATTCAGTAGAAAGAACAATAATTTTGGTGCTAGAAGACTTCTGTTTAAATCCCAAACTTTTTATTTACTATTATTGTGACCTTGAGCAAGTCCCTTAAATCCACTGAACCTCAGTTTCTGCATCTAAACAAGGAGGTTGAATGTGACGATCTCTAGGGTGTCTCTTAGCTTGAAATGAGTGATCCTATGATCCCTAGTTACTTTATTTCCATGATCTTCAATTGCTGTTCCTGGTGATAAAATGTGTAATACCTCATTGGCTTTTTGTGTTCAGAGTTAGCTAGTGGCTCAGTGGAAAGAACCCTGGGCCTAGAGTCAGGAAGATCTAAGTTCAAATTCAGCCTCAGACTCTTATTAGCTCTGTCCCTTGGAAAGTCATTTAACTGATATGTGCCTCAGATTCATTTACTCAGATGACAGAAATGGATCTACCTTGCAGAATTGTTTTAAATAATGAACAAGACAGTGTATATAAAACTCATGTCTGACAGAATAGTAGGTGCTATATAAATTGCAACATCCAGATGGTTTCAGTTCTGTTCCATCCCACCTGGAGCAGAGATCTAAACTGGTGAAAATGTGAGCAATAAGGGAAAACAAGGGGGAGTGGGAAAGTAGAATGAAATTACCTAAGATCTCAGAAAAAAACCAAAACCCTCAAAAACCTTGAACATAAGCAAATAAATTAGTGGAAAAAAACATTAATAATAGAAAGAAATTAAAACTCCATATTTAATAAATGAATTCAGGTATAAGAATAAATATTATAAAAGAATTCAATACTTGATGAGAGAAAAAGAGAAGAACCCTCTGGAATTTGAGGAGAAACAAATAGAATCATAACATCCTATTCCTGAGTAGTTTATAAGGGAAATGAAAATTATGAGTATAAGATTTATGACCTATAAAGCAAAAACAATTAGCAGAATAGAAAATCTCAATCTTTGATGCCATCTTACTAAAGAAATAAAAGAGAAGACAATTGGGAATAAAAATACATAGAAGTGATGGACTACCTAGAAAAAGAGAAGCAAAGCCAATAACATTAAAAGAAAATATGATCTCTGAGCAAAACATGTAGATCTCAAAGAAAATATTCACATCAATAATCTAAAACTCATAGGTCTCTCTCTCTCTCTCTCTCTCTCTCTCTCTCTCTCTCTCTATATATATATATATATATATATATATATATATATAGTACTAAATTTAGCAATTCAATTTGGAAACAAATCTGCAAGTTACTGGAAGTGAAACTTTTGATGGAAAAAAGATACAAGACTATTCTGTATCTACTAAAATATAGAAGAGAATGGAACATGTGTTCAGAAGAGCTCAGGAGAGACTTCAGAATGTAATTAAGGATACAGACTAGCATTTCCTACCTTGCAAATTTTAATTTCATCATAATTGAAAAAAGATGGATATTCAATATAAACAGGTGTTTGAAATGTTCTTAGAAAGGAAATACATTTACAAGGATAAATTGCTTTTGAAAAATATGCTATTATCCTTTTTCAGATATTAGACTCTGTTATGGAGAAGGCAATGTACTTGACCCTGAAACAAGAAGTAGCATTATTGAAGGTTTGTCTGCAAAGATATGTATTTTCTTTTTCATCACATGGTTGAAATTTCCTTTTAATATTTCCTAATTCTTTTATTCTGTCCAAATTTAAATAAAAATTTTCATTAGAATTTGAAATTCAGAATAACATTTTCCATGATGGCTTAAAAGTGGGTAGGTTTTAAATCAATTTAGAAGTAATGTATTAGAGAAGAGTCAACAAACTTTAAACAGTTTTTTGAAAATTAGGACCCTAAATTTAAGAGGCCTGATCAAGTTATGATATTCAACTCAAATTTTTTTTTTTTTATATATTTTTACCATAGTCATAGTCCTGTTTGTGAAGACTGGGACACACAAAGTTTATTAAGCATCCAATTTATCTCCTCAAAGGCAACCTGGGACAGTGGAAAGAGTTTTACTCCTGGAGTGAGAAAACCTGTACAGAACTTGCCTGTGCTAGTTATTAATTGTTCAATTTTAGGCAAGCCATTTAACACTCCTGGGCCCTGTTATCTCTGGAATCATTACTAAACTCGATTTTTCCTATGTTTGTTGGAATTTGAAATCTGTGATATTATGGAGCACAGCCACTGGGGAGGAATTCAAAATACACACAACCTATAAAGTACAATAGAATCTGTTGAATGTTAAAAGAGCAAGCGAAATTCAGATCATTTTAGACTACAGTTGTTATGGAAGTTTTCCTGGAGAAGGTGGCAGATTCCAAATACTATGAGCACATATTTTACTCCTAATGAGAGACGAATTAAGATATTTTTGCCACCTATCATTAAGACCAAAAGTTGTCATATAGCTGGTCATTTTTTGAAAAACAAAACAAAATAAGACAAAACATGGTTTCAATATCTCAAAATCAGTAAAGATACAAATAGATAATCTTGTTGGGACCTAATGATTTTTTGTTATTCAGTTATCTAATACCAGTCATTTTAGTTGGAATTACCATCTCATTTGATCCCTATTTTTAAGTCTTTTATTCTTTTTTTACATGGTTTTCCTTTAAAATTTAATTACCTAGGGGCAGCTAGGTGGTGCAGTGGATAGAGCACCAGCCTTGAATTCAGGAGGACCTGAGTTCAAATCTGGTCTCAGACACTTAACACTTCCTAGCTGTGTGACCTTGGACAAGTCACTTAACTCCAGCCTCAGGGGAAAAAAATTACCTGAAATAAAATATCAATGATATAAGGGTTCGATGATTTGCTCCCCCTTTTTTCATCTGTTGCCCTCTTGTTCATTATTGCCTCTCAGAAAAGCATGCAAATCACATTTTTTGTAGCTCTATATAGTTTACAAATCATTTTCTTCACTATTTTGAGGATGAAGAAAAAGTGGCACTTCCATTTTGTAGACAAGGAAAGTGAGGCACAGGCAAGTTGAATGACTTACTAAGGATCCTAGACCTGGTAAGATTCAGATTCAGATTCCTGATCTTAACTGCCTCTAAAAAGACAAAAATATCCTGCTGTTAGTTATATTGAAAAGTAGCAAACACTACATCAGAGCATAGTGCTTTCATTATTAGTTGGTGTTTTTAAACATATATTGAAGGACTGTTTTTTGAAAATAATACAAAAAGTATTTTTATTCAGGGATGATTTGAGTCAAAGGACCTCTAATATGGTAGCTACATGGATAGATGCTGCCTAAAATTGGAGTTATTTCTCTTCCTAAGTTCAAATCTGTTATTACACAGTTATTAGCTATATGATTCTGGGCAAGTTATTTAACCTTATTTGTCTCAGTTTGCCATTTGTAAAATGAGCTGGAGAAGAAAATGGCAAATTACTTCAGTATCATTGACAAGAAAAACTGAAATAGGATCACAGATTACCAAACTTTACTGAAAATCAACTTGACAAGTCCAACAATAATCTATAATGCTCTTCCATTTCTAAAATTCTTTGATTCTCAGAGTTTATGAATTTTAGGGATTATCTAGTGTACTTCACTCTACCCCTTGATTTTACAGTTAAGGAAAAAAAAAAGATCTAGAGAGGAATTGCCTTGGCCAAGACAATCTAGGCCATAAGTAGAAGAACAAAAACTTTAAATCCAGTAATTTTCATGACTATATCCTTTAAACTTGGCCCTTAAAACACAGACCAGTGAGTTGCATGTCATGTTCATAGTACAGACAGATATTTATCTCCTCCAAAAATAATACAACTCACTAAAATTTGTTCAACAGTAGACTATATTCTAATTTATCTTCAGATTTTTAAAAATACAATTATTTAGGGAGTTGGAACAAAGTGATGTAAACTTCTTTTGTAGTAAGGTATAAACCAATGATGCCAAATTTTGTTTTTCATGGAATTATAGAATATTGAATTCTTCAAAATTATCCTGTCCTGCTTTTTTTATTTGTATGGTTTGTGTGTGTGTGTGTGTGTGTGTGTGTGTGTGTGTGTGTGTGTTGTGATACCTTTTTTAAGTTTAGTGAAACCTATGAAGAGCTTGTTAGCTTAACATTTTTATGTACACAAAACTCATAAAATTATGATCATATTTAAATAGTTTTCAAAATAAAAGAAAAAAGTTCATGGAAAACAAGTTAAGATCCTCTCAACAAGTATAATACATTTTATAAATGAAATAAGGTGGAAAAAACTGGGATTTTAGTAGACTTCAAAGTCAATGTTGAACAGTAGTAATAGGCACATAGTTACCACAATGGTAGGGGGCATAAGATGTGTAATAATTCTCTTGTCCTCTGTACTGATCAGACCACATCTGAAATATTGTATTCAGTTCTGGATGCTAAATTTTAGAAAAGAACTTGATGAAAGGGAGTATGTCTGATAAAGAAAAATCAGGGTGTTAAGAATATTGGAGATTATATTGTACAGGAATGTATTTGAGAAAATTTGGTCATTTAGTCAATAGAAGAGAAGATTTGGGGAAGGTGTTAAGTTAACGAACTTGTTATCTATCTTCAAATGTTTTAAAGCATCATCATTTAGAAGAAGATCCAGAGTTCAGAAATAAGGGCAACATGAAGGCAGATTTTAGTTCATTGTATGAAAAAAGAAATTTTTTCTGATTAGAAGTCGGTAAAAATAGAATGGGCTACAATTGAGAGGTGGAAGATTCCTTCTCCTAAAGGAATCTTCAAGCAGAAGCTGAATGATAGGAGATGATGTTAAAGTAACTCTTAGATACATACTAAATTGTTTGATTTATATGTTCCCTTTTCCTCTTAGATTTTATTACATAACTAAGAACACCTACAGATCATTCATGGCAAAATTTGGACTATAATTCTGTTCTACCTACTCTCTGATCCATGTACTCTAATACACCACTCTGACTCTCGCTATTAAGACATCATAGGATTTCACATTCTAATGCTTTGAAATCAATGATCTAGACTAGCAGTGATCAGTCAATTGTAGACATAGTTGCACAAAGTATGATTTGGAAAGTACTGGTTATACTCACTGTTCCATTTTGATGGCCATTTCTTTGACCAATGAATCTTAAAACAAATTCCCCTGGGAGAAGTAACCCTGTGATGAACTTATCCCCACTATTATTCTATAGATCCAATAAACTTGCAGTACCCTAGATCCCTCAGATCTTTTCCCGTTATTCTTCTCTAAACATCAGTTTCTTCAACTATAAAATGAAGGGCTTGGATTAAATAGTATGAAAGGCCCCTTTTAGTTCTAGCATGCTATGATTCTATGAATGGAATGGATTTCAGAATCCTTCCTAGAATGAAGTTTCGATAGGGATTGAAAAATAGAATAAATGTCCCAAGGTTCCTTAAAAGGTTAGTATGCATTGGTAAAGAACAAGTAAATGAATAAAGAAAGAATAATGAGAATCAAAGGTAAACTCCAAGTTTGTGAATTTCCTCAGGGCAGGATATAGATATAAAAAAATATAGGGAGCATGTTTACAAAATACACTTTAAAATGTTTGGATGGCCTAGAGGTTGAATGAGTCACCTCAATTTTTCAAGACACTTGATCTAACCAGTTTGATGCATTAGCTTTATGTTATCTTTGTAAAGTATTGACTATTTACCATTTACCTACCTAATCATAGTTTTCTTGTCCCTTGATCTCTTTATTTTCAAACATAAGGTTATCACCATTTTCTGTTTCAGGAAACACAGATAAAAATGTCAGAATGAATCTATTACAATGTATTTTAACTTCCCTTCCCATTTCTATGCAGTAATAGCTACTATGGCTTTAAGCATTACTTTTTATCTTCAACCCTTTCTCCAGCTCTCCAGTTCCTCATCCTTATTTGGAGAGGTATTAATTCATTGTTCATAAGGTCATAGAATTAAGAGCTAGAAGGGATCTGAGCAATTATCTCATTTATTCTTTCATCTTGTTTTATAGATGAGAAAACAGGTAACTTGCCTAAAGTGGCACAAGTTAGTAGCAAAGCTAGGACTTTCTAAAGCAGAACATCTAATTTGAAATCCACTGATCTATTATTATTCTAAGATATCTATATTTTATTTTATGTCCTTTCTATGAATTTATCATTCCCAAAATCCTACTTGTGCATGGCTTTCAACAGGCACTTTTTGAATTTTAAGTTCAAATACTTTGCTTCTGACTTTAGTCTAGATTGCTTTGGGTTGTTTTGTAGCAATTGTAGAAAGAGACAGTTATTTCATTAGTTAAGGATCCATGATTTCATATTTCTGGATAATATTGTTGTGCCACAGTTCTCTTTAAATGTCCTGACCCAGTTTCCCTAATTGTCCTATTCAGTTACTCTGCCTCAGGTTATAACCATTCCCTTTTAATGTAAGGATAAAGGTTTTGTATCTTAGACCTTAGGCTATAGTCATTCCCTCTTAATGTTTGATGGGATAAAGGTCTTTATCCATTTTAGATGCCATTAGAATATCAGGAGCTTCTCCAGTACCTCCTATTATGTCATCCTAGGTGCCTCCCCCCATTAGGTCAGCCCATTCAGGTACCTCCCCCATTATGTCATTGTTCTTGCTACCCTATAAAGAATTTTGTGTATCTGCCATTGGTGCTGTATTCTTTGAGACGATAGTCTTGTTAAGCCTTGGGACCAACCATGGATCCATTGGTCCCAGTAAATTTCTTCATTTAATAAATTCTGTGGTTATCTTCTACAAACTTAGCCAGGCTGGTCCTCAAAAGCAAGACATACACTCCATGGCTTATCTCATACTCAGATTTATTCCAGTTTGATAAGATGTGCCAGTGCTTACATTTCTCTGGCAAAGCCTTTGGATTTGCCTTTGGGAAGAAGGATCATCTTCATGCTACAACATAGGATATCTGAGGACTCTAGAATGAATGCTGTTTTGTAATAATTCCAAAAATATTAGCCACAATTAGAAACACACACATTTAACAAGTTAGCCTTGCTGTTCAAACAGACTCAAGTGACATTTTCATACCAATAAAAATACTTGTTACAGGCAGTTTAGTTCTGAGAGATACAGTGCTAAAGTCAAGTAAAATTTTGCTAGGATCTAATCTAAAGTTATTTAGACTCAATAAATCATTAGAATTAGCAAATATTTTAAACATAAACTATGATAGGTATTAGGATAGATTCTGAAAAAACAAACAAAAATGAAACAATCTCTGCCCTTAAGGTGTTTATATTCTGTTGGGCAGAAGGAAAAGAAGGAAAATAAGATATAGACAATTATTTATGAAGTATATACTAAATCATTTTTGGGTATGAGTCGGGGTAAGGAAGGACCTGATGAGAAAATGATCAGGGAATAAAGGAAGTATTTCTGGATCAAGTCCAAATAAAATAATAATGAAGCATTCACCAAACAGGACAGTGAAGATCAGGGTAGGAGTATCATAGTTTAAAGGGTTAAGTCCTCCAAGGAAGGATCTCTTTGTCTCAGTGGCAAGGTGACTGGTAGTAAGGTAACCAGGGAGTAAAGTAAGGCACTACTATGGTGGAGATGTAGTAACTTTGGCCTCAGGGGCTCCCATCTGCACAAGTCCCATGAATGAGCTCCATTTCAAGTGCTGGGGAAGAAAAAAAGATCAGCGCTAGCATTAGAATTCTTTTGATTCTTTAGAATAAGAAGCACGAGCCTTTGATGATCCTAGGTTGGATCTTGGAGGTGAGCACTTGATTATAGAGGCTTTGGTCTAGGATTGCTAAGTCTGATATCTGAGGGTCATGACATGACTTGGGTTCTAGTAGTGAGATGTACAGCATGTGAGCCTCTGTTCCTTGGCTGTGTTCTTTTCAGCAATGGAATCATAGTTTGGTGACTAGAGAGTTTTAATATTAATATAACAAATCGAGTCTATTGTGGAACAGAAATGCAGTATGGGAAGAGGTTGGAAAACCTGCTCATTCTCCTTAAGTACACTACTCCAGCTCTCCAGAATTATAAGTCATTGGAACTGAAGTGTCCTCTTACAATTAATCAACAAGTATTTAGTCTCTTATATGCCTAGTAATGTGCTAAGTGGTAGAGATAGAAAGACAAGAAGCAAAAAGTCTGTGCTTTCAGATAGCTTAATTTAATTGGGGAGAGATGAAGACCAATATAGACATGCATAGATATATATAATGTGCATACAAAATAAATGGCAGTGTTCAGAGTCTCTAGAGAGGAAGTCTTAAAGCCAGGAAAATATGTTTTACTGACTTTGTGTAAATCATTTAACTTTTAAGTATTGTAGGTGACTCTCTAAGACATAAACCTGGATTGGTAAGAGGACTGCTGGACTAAGGGCTCCTTTGTTACCAATACCAATTAAATTCCATTACAAATATCCTATGGAAAGTAATATTTGCTTATTTGTGAGATAAATTATTATTTTTATAGTAAAAACCAATTATTAAATTAGGATCAAGGGTTTTTTTTCCCCCTTTCTGTTTCCTCATTCAGGTATCAATCCTTGTAGGTCAGTCAGTAGTACTCTAAAGAACAAGACTGATGATGATACTGGCCTAATCCTCTGAGAATCTTGTCCTAGCCAATTAGGAGATTTTACTGTTAATTAAAGTATAAAGAGAATCTAATCTAGGTGAATTCCAGCCCTAAAAGTATTAGGCTCATTCCTTGAATCATCTTCCCCTCAATTCTTCATCCCTATCCCTAACATTATTCATGTTGAGTAGGATGGGTGAGATGGATTCTTTTGTTCAGAGTTCTGGGCTGAATGTCATGATGATGTCACATTTTCATTAGAAAGAGTTGAAGAATTTTGTCCCACTTCTTCAATGTGTCTACTTTCTTATTGACTTTTTTTTTTTTTTTTTTTAACCAATAAATTCTACCTGTCCTGGGCACCTATTTCCCCCAAAGTATTTAAGCATACAATGATTTCCATGGTCATTGTCTTTGGTTACCAAGAGAAACATATGACCATTGATTTATTATTTACTAGTTTAATTAATAAATGGCTTATTAATTACCCAGAAACTCTGTCTTAGACTTTGATTTTGTTATAGTTGCTTCTGAGTAAGAGTGAGAGAGTTAGCAGTAATAGGAGAGGAATGCATCAAAAAAGGCCTCAAAGAATTTTTTTAACTTAGCTTTGAATGAAGACAGGAATCCTAAGATTCAAAAGTGATGAGAAATTCATTCTAGGCATTGAGACCAGCAATGGAATGCCATGTATAAGGAACAAGAAAAAAGCCATTTTGGGGGTACTATGGAGTATACAAAGAATAGTAATGCATGATAAGATTAGAAAGTTGGATAAAGGAAGTTTGCATTTCATTCTAAAGATAACAGGGAACTACTTTAAAGAGACTGTGCATGGCAAGATCTGAGCTGGGAACATCACTTTGGTAGTTCTGTGGAGGATTTAATATTAAGAGAAGAAACTTGAGAAAGGGAGACCAATTAAGAGAGTGCTGCAATTGTCCAGACAAGAAGTGATGAGAGTCTGAACTGAAGTGGTCTATGTGTAAGTAGAGAGAAGAGAACAGATGTAAAACATAATATGATTATAAAATTAAGTCTTCCTTCTGAAAGATACTAGTATAATTTGACATATTGCAAAAGGCCATCCTTAGGAAAGGAATCTTGGACAGGGGATGATGGTGAGCAGTAACTGTGAGGCCATTGAGCTGAAAGAAGAGATCAAAAATAAACTTCAATAACTTCAATGATTTGGTGCTATGTTCTTTTGATTTTAATTTCTGCACCAATTTACTTCCTTTTATTTTGTAAGTAGTATTTTATTTTTTCCATTTATATGTAAAGATAATTTTCAACACTTACTTTTAAAATAAGATTTTGAGTTTCAAATATTTTCTCCTCTTATCCTTCTCATCCTCATCCTAAGATGTCAAGCAATTTGATGTTATGTATATTTAATCATGTAAACATATTTTCACATCAGTTATATTGAGAAAGAAGAAACATTACAAAAGAGAAAAAATGTGCCACTTTGACCATTTATCAATTGGGTAATGGCTTGTATTCTTACAAATTTGACTCAGTTTTCTACATATTTGATAAATGAGATCTTTATTAGAAATACTGGTTGTAACAAATCTTTCTCTTTCTGCTTTCCTTCTAATCTTCATTGTGTTGGTTTTATTTATGCAAAGACAAATTTAATATGATCAAATTGCCCTTTTTGCATTTCATAATGTTCTCTATCATTTATTTCATAATAAATTCTTCTCTTCTGCATAGATCTGACAGGTTAACTATTTTTTAATTCTCCTAATTTGCTTATAGTTAACACTTTATGTCTAAATCATTTACTCATTTTGACCTTATCCTCTTGTGTGGTGTGAAATGTTGTTTTATGCCTAGTTTCTGTCACAATTTTTAAAAAATTTACCAGCAATTTTTTGACAAATAGTTAGTTTTTTTTCATAATGTTAATTTAGTTTTCTTTTTAAAAATCAAATTAAACAAAAATTTATCTATTTAATTGGTTTTTCTCATAAAATCAGGTCTTAGTTTTATTTATTAGTTCACTCCTTTTCTTATTTTCACTTTTCTTAATCTCTCACTTTATTTTTGGAATATCTAATATAATATTTAATTAGGAATTTTTAATTTGTTTTTCTAGCATTTTAAATTGTTGTACAATTGATTGACCTGTTCTCTCTTTATTTTATTGATGTAAGTATTTAGAAATATAAAATTTCCCCTAAATACTGCGATGGCTGAATTCCATAAATTTGTTATGTTGTCTCATTATTGTCATTCCATTTGATGAAATTATTGATTATTTCTATGATTTATTGTTTGGCCCACTCATCTTTAGGACAAGATTATATAGTTTCCAATTAATTTCTAATCTATCTTTCCATAGTACTTTATTGCATGTAATTTATATTACATCTTGATCTGGAAAAGATGAATATAATATTTTTGCCTTCATGCATTCCATTGTGAGGTTTTTGTGTCTTAATCTGTGGTCAATTTTTGTGCAGCTATCATGTACCACTGAGAAAACAATGTATTCCTTTCTATTCCCATTCAACTTTCTCCTGATGTCTATCATATCTAACTTTTCTAGAATTCTGTTCATTTATTCAACTTCCTTCTTTATTTTGTGGTTAGATGTATCCAATTCTGAGAAGGGGAGTTTGAAATCCCTCACTACTATAGTTTTGATTTCTTTTTCTTCCAGTAACTCATTTAACCTCTCTTTTTAAAATTTTTGATCTACCACTTGATGCATATATGTTTAGTATTCACATTATATCATTGTCTATGATACATCTAGCAAGATGTAGTATCCTTCCTTATCTCTTTTAATCTTTATCTCTTTTAATTAGATTTTTTTAGTTATTTTGTTTTGCTTTGTTTGAGATTAGCATTGCTATGCCTGCTTTTTTTTTAAACTTCAGTTTAAGTATGATATATTCTGTTCCAGCCTTCTACCTTTGCTCAGTATGTATCTCTTTGCTTTAAATGTGTTTCTTATAAACAACATGTTGTTGTAGTCTCTTTTTTGTTTTCTATTCTGCTTGTTGCTTTTATTTTATGGGAGAATTCTTTTTATTCACATTTACAGTTATGATTATTAACTATGTATTCCCCTTCATCCTAGTTTTCCTCTTTTCATACTTTTTTTTTCTTTTGTTCTGTCTCTCCTCATTAGTGTTTTACTTTTTACCACCTCTTCCCTCAATCTACCCTCTCTTCTATCAATCCTTTCCTCTTTCTTTCTCCTTTCCCTTCCTACTTCCCTATTGAATAAGATATATTTCTCTCTCCTGTTGAGTATGTGTTATTCCTTTTTTGAGGTTAAAACCAATGAGAGTAAGGTTTTTATCATAACATCAAAATCAACTGATACCTACAATCTCTAACTGTTCTAATAGATGACCTTACTTCCCAGACCTTGATGGATTGACTGGATTTTTTTTCTTCCAGGGGAAAAAAAAATGCAAAAACATTATTCTCCTTCCTCCTCATCCTCTAATTGTCAATTCTGCTAGGTGTTGGTAACTTTGGTCCATCATTCTCATTCCCAATACAGAACTTCCCTTTCCTTCCATCCCCCTCCCTTTTACTTACTCTAAGCTTCAAACACATTCTCTATGGTTCCAGAGAAAGGGGAATCGGCAGCAGTCACAGATGTGGAGTGGGGCAGAATAATCCTGCAAAAAGGGAGGAGACCCCGAGTGCATATTTCAGAATGTGAAAATCATTTCAGTCTCTACAGCATCCCACTGAAAGCTTAAGCTGGAGTGCTGTTGTGAAATTTTAGCTGGCAGCCTGATATTTCATTCTCTTTTGATACGAGCATTTACATAAGAAATATTTTCTGCCAGCTTCCCCCAAGGAGGCAGCCATCATTTGCATGTTGATGGCATCCAAAGGTATCAGGGCACTTTATTTTTTAAGATTTCCTGAAGGTACATAAGGAAATGCTTATCCTAGTCAGAGAGGGTTTCATGGGGCTAGCTACTCCCATCTGTGTGGAGATGAGAACTTATTCATCAATTTAATAACCAACATTCATTAAGTAGCATAATAATATAGGGAGAGAATACCAGATTTGTAGTCAGAAAGATATGGATTTACATTTTGTTGTGAATGCTTAATTATCATTCTGGACAAATCAGTTAACCTACCTGTTTATTTGTTTGTAAACTGAAGGATTAGTCTCAATCATCTATAAAGTCCTTTCCAATATTTTGGTCCTTTGACAAGTCCTACTATATGTCAGGACCTCTGCTAGGTTTTAGCAGTAAAAAAATGATAAATGAAACAGTCTTTGGCCTTAAGGAGCTAACATTCTTTCTCCCAGGGAAAGCACACATATGTACACATATCATATGTATCTAAATGGTGTGTGTGTACAATACATATATGTATTTATACACATGTGTGTATAACTTTAAAGTTCATGTGTATAAATATATGTATATATGTAGGAAAAAAAAATATATATATATATTTATTTGTAATTATATTCAAAATATGGGATGGGACCCAACCTGTGATTTCAGTGGTATAGAGAACTATCAGTTCAGATTGGTACCTTCTCTTCAAGATAGAATAAAAGTAAGACAATTGACTGGGCACTGAAGAAGGTAGGGGACCAGTAAAAAGTTTCATTAGATTCATCAAAACTAAGCTTCAACTAATTTTCCTAAATTTCCTTTCCCTCTATGTACCACCATGTTCAAGTGTAACGTCTTGCCAAGGTGGTGGCTTGGAAGGCAGGAAGACTGCCAAACTCTCTCATGCTTAGTCTAGCAAAAACCTGGAGTTCTCACTAGATTGAATAATGATAAAGATTTACAATAATAAATGACAGTAAGAAAATTCTTTTACTCCAGAAATATATGAGGTCAATCAGAATCCCAAGGGGACTATTTACAAAGCCAGTACCAGCACAAAATAATTTCCTAGCAAGACTACAACTGGATTAGGCACTGGTTTACCCTTTAAGGTTTTATAGTCAAAGGAAGCATGAGTGGAAGGTTCCTATAAAAAAGCACAAGGATTGTCAGAAACTAATAGGGTGGAGAACTTAGAAACCTCTGGGAACAATAGTAGACAGGGAGCTTGGTGCTACAACATTCAGATGGGATCAGCTTAAGCCCAGGGTCTAACTCTAGATCAGATGCCAGAGAAGGGGCTGAAGATCTGGAGTTTGAATATCAATGATCAAGGCCAGAGAAGTTTAACCATGGAGGTAAAAACTAGCAAAGGAACCCAGGGGACAAAAGACAAGAACAAAAAGAGTGAACCACCTCATCCAAAAGTTCAGCCAAAGGGACCTGGCTTTAAACACAAAACCTTAATTTAAGAACTATAGGTGGGAAGATGAGTGAATAAAAGAAAGCAATAACTTGTATAAAATTAGCGAGATATCCTAAAAGGAAAATCACATATCTTCATCACAATTCTAGAGATATAGAGGGAAATTTTTTTTTTTTTTAAATAAGAACTATTTTCCACAAGATTATCTAAAAGAAATGAATGAAGTATAATTTTTAAAAAAGGATATAAAGCTTCCTGAGGAAAAATTTAGATGAAGAACAAATACTTTACAAGAGATAATACAACACCATGACCAAGAAATAGAATGCCTGAAAAGTAAAATAGATCAAACAGAAATCAATGACTGTATGCTGTTGGTGTTGTTCAGTTGTGTCCGACTCTTGGTGAGCCTATTTGGGATTTTCTAGGCAAAGCTACTAAAGTGTTTTGCCATTTCCTTCTCCAACTCACTTTACAAGTAATGAAGCAGAGGCAAACAGGATTAAGTGACTTGCCCAGGATTACACAACTAGTAGGTCTCTGAGGTCAGATGAATTTAGGAAGTCAAGTTTTCCTAACTTCAGGCCCAGTATTCTATTCCTGTGCCACCCAACTGTCTACAGTGTCTCTATGAAGTAGCAAGAGATATTTGATCAAAGTAAAGATAGAATGTACAAATCACTTCCTCTAAGGTACCGGAAAGGAAAAGTCCCAGAATGTCATAGCTAAAATCCATCTCTCTTACATCAAAGACAGATTACTGCAGGTATATAGATAAAAAATGAACTAGAGTTATACTTACACAAAAAATGACATATTTTACTAAAAAAATACCAAACAACAAAACAAAACAAAAGCCCAAACCATGATAGCTTTTAGATTTTCAAAGAGCAAATGGTATGAAATTGAGATTCTCTGTGTTACAAAGATGCTCTTTGAGAGTGTTTAAAATAATAATTAAAAAAAAAAGGTTCCATGTAAATTTACCTTAGGTAAATATCAAATTTTCACAGCCTCAATTTCTTCATTTATAAAATAAGAATTTAGATTAGATTGTCATTAAGGGTCCACTTAACTCTAAATTTTTTAAATGAGGCAGAGAGCTAGCATAGTAGAGAGTTGCCAGGGTCTGGAGTCAGGAAAGTCTGAATGAATTCAAATCTAGCCTCCGACATTTACTAGTTATGTGATATTAGGCAAGTCATTTGATGTTTATTTCCCTTGTTCCTTTATTTATAAAATGGATATTAATAATAGCATTTACTTCCCATGGTTGTGATATAAAATGAGATGATTATAAAGTATTTTTAAGAGTGCCTAGTAATATAATAAGCACTATAATAATAGTTATTATTACTGTATGATCTCAGAAAAGAAAAAGCAAAGCTTTTTTTTATTATAATCTTGCTTATCTTAGCTATTGTCTTTGTATGTTGCCCTTTCCCAGACACATAGAAAGTGAGATGAGAAAGTGAAAGTGAGATCTTTTTGTTCATCATTCATGCTTTCCTTAACATTGTAAATGAATAAATGAATGAATGAGTGAAAAAGCATGTATTAAATTCCTACTCTCTGCTAGGCATTGTGCTAAATACTGGGGATGCAAATGCAAAAATGAGTTTTTTCTTGTGTTCAAGGATTTACATTCTAGTGGGGGGAAAACAATACATATAAAGAAGTGGTTAAGAGGGAATGACTTAGAGAGTCACAGAAACAGCAAGTGGAACCATAGCATAACCCTTTGGATTATTGTTCTCCCAAAGCATGAGGTAAATGCTGTGGATCATCCATTACATAATGAAACTTCTTACTCCTTGATTTCAAAGGTGCTAAACTATCCTAACTGTGCTCTTTTTATTTATATAACCATTATTGAATTTTATTTGATGGATCATTTTTCACCTCCTTCCCCTTAAATGTTGTATGACCAAAGGCTGAATCCTTACGGGCAAAGGATGCCCTCCTTTCCTTAAATCATTTTAAGACATCTCAATCACTTTTACAAGTTTAGAAAACACTTTGTAAAATAGATAGGACAAAAGAAAAATTAATTGTTGTTGCTTTTATTGATATGCACATCCAAAGGATTCCCAAATCCATATCTGCAGCCTTGATATTGCTTCTAAGCTCTGACTCTGAATTTCCACCTGGATAAAAACACTCTTCCCTTGAATGGCTCATTCCAGATTTAGTATGGCCAGAATGAAAAACATCAACTTTCCCCCAAAATCAGTTTTATCCTGTTTTTTATTTTTTCCATTTTTTACTGCCATGTCTTATTCATGGTTAACCCCTCAAATATCCTCTTTATCTATCAGAATATGATCATTGCATCAAAATCCAATTCGGATTTTCTTTGCAATGGAATCTTCCCTGATTTCTCTGGAATAATCATGCCATTTTTGCTCAAGCTGTTTGTATGGCATTGGCACATTTGTAAATTATCCTATTATCCATACACAGAGATAAATAATCATGAGACTTATGAATAGATATGTATATATGTGTATGTAGGCATGTGTATGTGAAGATGTTTTACATCTTCAGATAAATTATAAACTCTTTAAAGACTGGTTAGACACATGGTATATATCACAGAATCTCAAGAGTTAGAAGGGAACTAATAAACATTCAAATGAAACCTATACATGAATAATAATTTGCTAATAAGGCTAAAGTCTAGTGGTATTCCTGTCTCTGTTTGAGAATTGAAAGTGGTTGTGGAAGAAAGAAGCAGGAGAGCCTGAATACCTCTTATAGAAGACCACTTTACTTGTGAACATTTCTAATTATTGGGAAGTTCTTCCTTACATCAATTTCTAACCAATGCTTCTAGTTTTTCCTTCTGGGATCAAATAAAAATCACTTTAATGTCACTCACCAGGATATCTCTTCAAATACTTGAGAACAGTTTTTTCCCCCTTCATCACCATGTCTTTCCAGGTTAATCATTCTCAGTTTAGTTTATAATCTCATGGCTATTTTCCATTTTGATTGTTCTTCCTTGGCCTTTCTCCAATATGTCAATACCCATTCTATAATGTGACACACTTAACTAAATAAACTCATGACTTCAGAAGTCACCTGATTAGTACAAAATAACATAGGACTATCACTTTCCTAATCCTAGATGCTATACTTTCTTACCTAAGACTGAATTGGATTTCTTGATTATGATATAGAAAATTTATTCAAATTGAGTGCATTATAAGTTAAAACCCCCAGATTTTTTCAGAAAATGTACTGTCTAACTTTGTCTCCCCTGCCTCATAGTTGGATAATTCATTTTATTTTAAATCTGGGTGAAACTTTGCACTTATCCCTATTAAATTTCATCTTATTATGTTTGGCTCATTGTTCAAGACTCTTGAGATCTTTAGGTATTCTGACTATGATCCCATGTGTTGGCTGTCCCTTTCTATTCTCATGTTATCTGAAGATTTGACAAGTTTACCTCCTTTACTTTCAAAGATAAGATAAAAAATCCTGAGTAGTAGAAGACTAGGAACTGCTTTCTGAATGACTCCACTGCAATGCTCCCTCCAAGTTTGACACTGATCAATCAATGACTACTTTTAAGAGTACAATAATTCAGCTAGTTTTAATCTTCTTAACTTTATTACAATTTAGTTTACATTTTTCCCCTCTTGCTTCAGTGATAGTTTAAGCCTTTTGATGAAATCTAACTACACTATGTCCATAGCATCCCTTTCATCTAGGTCCTCTGTCAAAAAAGAAAGCAAATTTAGTCTTGCATAACCTGCTTTTTGATAAAATCATTCTGGCTTTTAGTGGCCACCCACACCATTTTTTAAAGTGCTCACAAATCATTCCTTCTATAAAGTACTCTAAGGCAGAGAATTCAAGCTGCTGAACAAAGCTATTTACTCTTATTGTTTTCATTCCACTTTCTCTCCTCTCACTCTCAACCCCTTGAAATCTTACTTCCAATTTTACCATTCACTTGAAATTATTCTCTCTAGTACCATTGATCTCTTATTTATTAAATATGAGGGGCATCTTATTAGACATAATATGTCTTTGTAGAATTTGATGTGGTTAATTATTCTCCTTTCCTAAATATTATCTTTTCTCTGAGTCTTTGTAAGACTTCTTTCTTGGTTTTCTTTCAATCTGGCTTATTGTTCCTTCTGAGTATCTTTTTCTTCCAAGGCTTATTATATTATATTATATACATATAATATAATATAATATTATATTATATTATATAACTATAATACCATTAGGCTCTGTCCCAAATCCTTTTCTCTTATTATTTATTTTAGGATGTATATCCTTGGCATCTGCAAATTTTCCCCAAAGAATGGATGCATTAGAACAATTTGTTTCAGTGGTCATGAAGGTAGCTGAGGCAGGTGCTGTGGAGTGCATAGCTTAGTCAGGCATTGATGATGCTAAGATCATCCACTGAATCTTGTGCCACATCCAGTCATCTTGATTTTTGTTTTGCCTCTGGACTTTGATGACTTAGGAAGAATCAAGCTACCAATGTTGAATGACTCTGCTTCACAAATCCAGTTCACAGACAAATCAACTGTCATTGGAGTTTTTTTGAAAATTAAGGACAAATTCACCAAAACCATTTGGTAGTGGCTAAGAACAGAAGAGTGGATTAGTGAAATACATTAGATATACATGATACAATAACCAAGACTTATAGTAACCTAGTGTTTGATAAAGTACCAAATTCCAGTTTCTGGAATAATAACTCAGGATTTGACAAAAATTGCTGGGAAAACTGGAAAATAATGTCAGAAAATTGGTATACATCTACATCTCATAACCCATACCAAAATAAAGTCAAAATGGATACACAATTTGGGGATAAAGGATGATAGCATAAACAAATTAGGAGAACAAGAGATAATTTACCTATCAAATCTTTGGAGAAGGGAGGAATTTATGACCAAAGAAAAAAAATTATGTGTTTATGAAAGGTAAAAATGGACAACTTTGATTACATTAAATAAGAAAGTTTTACACAAACAAAACCAATAGAAACAAGATTAAAAGGGAAGTACAAATATGGGGGGAAAATATAACCAGTGTTTCTGATAAAAGTATTATTTCTAAAATATATGAAGAATTCTGTCAAATTTATAAGAATACAAATCATTTCCCAAGTGATAAATGGTTAAAGGATATGAACAGACAATTTTCAGATGATGAAATTAAAGCCATTTATAATTATATGAAAAAATGCTCTAAATCACTATTGATTAAATAATTGCAAACTGAAACAACTCTGAGACAACACCTCATATCTTTCAAATTAGTTAATATTACAGGAAAAAATATTATAAATGTTGGATGGGATGTGGGAAAACTAGGACACTAATGCATTGTGAAATGATCCAAACATTCTGAAGAGCAATTTGGAATCATGCCCAAAGGGCTATCAAACTCTGCATATCCTTTGACCCAGCAGTGTCAAATCTAGATCTATATCCCAATAAAGTCTTAAAGGAGAGAAAAGGACCCACATGTGCAAAAATGTTTGTAGCTACTCTTTTTAGTAGCTTTGGAAAATGAGTAGATGCCTATCAATTGGGGAATGATTGAACAAGTTATAGTATATGAAGATAATGGGATATTATTATTCTATAAAAATGATGAACAAGCTGATTTTAGAAAGGCCTGGAAAGATTTACATGAACTGATACTGAGCAAAACAAGCAGAACCAGGAATTCATGGTACACAGTAACAGCAAAAATGTGTGATGATCAACTTTGAATGATTTGATCCAAAGAAAGCTCAATGGACTTTGGATAGAAAATGTTATTTGCATCCAGAAAAAGAATAAAGGAGACTGAATGTAAATCAACACATGCTATATTCACTTTTTTCTCTTTCTTAATCTTTCCCATGGTTTTTCCCTTTTGTTCTGATTTTTCTCTTTTAACATGTTTCATAAAGTAATGTGTATTAAACATAAATTTACTAAAAATGAAAAAAAAGAAAATGAAGGACAAATCATTTGGTCTATATCTCAAAGAAATCACAAAAAAGGAAAAAGATCCACATGTAGGAGCATTTTTTTTTTATGGTGGCACAGAATTAGAAAATGAGTGGATGCTCATCAATTGAAGAATGGCTGAATAAGTTATGGCATATGAAAGTAATGGAATATTATTTTTCTTTAAGAATTGATGAATAAACTTATTTTTTAAAAGTCTGGAAAGATTTACATGAAGTAATGCTGAGTGAAGCAAGCAGAACCAGGAAAATATGACAACAGCATGACCATGTAATGATCAACTATGATAGATTCAGTCTTTTTAGCAATTCAGTGATCCAAGGCAAATTCAATGAACTTTGGATGGAAAATGCCATGTGCATCCAAAGAGAGAACTATGAAGATTAAATGCGGATTGAAGCATATTATTTTTATCTTTTTTTTAATGTCTTGTAGTTTTCCCCTTTTGTTCTAATTTTTCTCTCCCAACCTGACTCACATGGAAACATGTAAAAATGATATATTCATGCATATCCCAAAATACATGTATAACCCAAAATAAATAAATAAAAATAAAGGACTATTGATTAGAAAAAAGAAAATGAAAAACAAGTAACAATAATTATTTCCTTTAATGATCTCATTTGATCTTTTGGGTTGTTCCCCTTTATAGAACTGTAGCTCTAGATTTTTTTCTGAATCCCAGTATCATATCATCAATTGTCCTTTTTAATTCTTTGAAATTTATAGTCCATTCAAACAGGGATATTCACTGTGCCTCATACATAATATTCCATCTCCTATTTCCATACCCTTGTATAGACCGAAATGAATTCCTTCATCATACCAGTTTCTTAGAGTCCCTACCTTAACTGAAGCACTACATTCTATATGATATATTTCCAATGCCTTCAGCTATGACTACCTTCCTCTGCCCTGAAATACTGGATTTTATACTAAATAAGTACATAGTATAGGTAGGTGTACATACTACTTCTATCAATAAAATGTAAGATGCCTAATGGCACCAACTGTTTCATTTTTTTTTACCTTTGCAATAATGGTGACTCATTCTCATTAAAAGTATTAAAAAATACACAAAGGAAATACAAAGAAATTTGATTGGGGGATGGAACAGAGGTCAATGAAGGAACTAATAATTTCTGAGGTTGAAAAATTCTCATAAAAAGAAATTGTACTAAAGATTGAAGGAAGTTAGAGATTCAAGAGTAGTGAGAAATTTTAAAAACTGCATCTCAAGTATGGAAGATAGCTTGAGCAAAAGCATGGAAACAGGAATGGCAAATATAAGAATAGAAGGCTTATTTTAATCTATTATTGAGTATGTAAAGGAGAATGTAACTCTCGTTTCCATCTTCCATTACCTGCAATAGGCTTCCATCTTCTGTTCATTGGAGGGTCTCTGGTAGTCTCCACTCTACTGGTATTAGAGTCAAGAATTCTGGATATGGAATAAAATTCTGTATTTGATACTAGATGGTGATCATGAAAAAATTGGATTATGTCCTTAAGCATTAATTTACTCATCTGTAAAAAGGGGAGGGAGAGTTATACTGTTAGCAATTATTCAAGGGATTCTTATAAGACTAAAATCCAATTTCATATATATATATATGTATATGTGTGTATATAATATGTATATATACATATACATAATATATATATATATACATATATATGTATATATACATATATATGTATCTATGTATATATATATATACACATACGTATGTGTGTTTGTTGCTGAGTTGGTTCAGTGGTGTTCAATTTGTCATGACCCCATTTGACAAAAATACTAGAATACTTTGCCATTTCTGCCTCCAGCTCATTTTACAGATGAGGAAACTAAGTAAACAAAGGTTAAGTGACTTGTCTGGGATCACACAACTAATAAATGTTTGAGGCCAGACTTCCTGACTTTAGGGATGGCACTTTATCCACAATACCACCTCATTGTCCCTCTATGATGTATAGATGCAATATATGTATATGATTTGATATTATTATATCATGATATTCATATATTAATAAATACACTACACCAAATATTTGAAATATTATAATTTATATATTATATCCCTATTATTCATATATATATATACACACTATGAATATTTATCTTGTAAACTTAAATGTTCATTATTATGAATGTGAATTGGTCTATAATTTCCCAGTACAACTACGTAGGTCTCTGCAGTCATTGACACCTTTTCTTCATCATTAAACTACTTCTGTTTGTAAATCAGTATTTTAACCTTGTGATTTTCCTATATCTTCTGGGTTTCCTTGGGGAAGACTATACCCTGAGATTCAGTCACATATTAGTGCATCCCGAATGTTCCACCTCAACACAAGCTATCTAACCATGTACTCTCTCCCACTTTGAATATTCTTTTGTGTTTTATTTTTCCCCATTAGTATATAAAGTCATCAAAAGTAGAAACCATTTTGTTTCCTTGTTTTTTGTATTACAACTTAGACAATCTGCTTACCTACCTACCTACTTACTTCTTTTTCTTCTTTATAAATGTTTTTTTTCTGGTTATGCATATATGTTAACTTTTAAAACATACATTGTGAATCATATTGGGGGAGAAAATTCAGAACAAAAGGGAAAAACACAGAAGAGAAAAAAAAAACAAAACAGAAAAATATGTTGATTTACATTCAATCTCCATAGTTCTCTTTCTGGATGCAGATGGCATTTTCTATCCAAAGTTTATTGGGATTGACTTGGATATCTGTAGCACTGAGAAGAATCAAATCTTTCATAGTTGATCATTGCACAATCTTGCTGTTACTGTGTACAATGTATTCCTGGTTCTGTCTACTTCTTGGTCAAACTTTCCCCATAGAGTATTAGATCTTTAGGTCCTCTCTATCCATCCTTTGAACTAACTATTTGAAACTCACTCTAGGTAGCATGACAGACTGTTCTAGATTTTCTTTTATCATGAATTTCAAAACAGAGGTGCTCACTTATATGTATGGCTACCTTTATTTCAACTTCAGAAATTCTTCCTTTGTTGGATATATCAGAATAGTGGTTCCCCTTGTTCTTCATTTTGCTCTGCTCCTGTCTAGAGGTATGCTAAGAGAGGGACTGTGGCTTGATGCTTAGAAAGATGGTCTTGCAATGTAAGAAGTTTCAGGTTTGAATCCCTTCTTAAATATTCACTAGCTGTTTGGTTCTTTGCATACTATTTCATCTTTATCAGTCTGTTCTCTGATATGAAAAATAGGGATGACAATGGCACCTATCTCAAAGGTTGAGAATATCAAATGATATATGTATCAAATCATGTATGTACACTAAAGGTGTACTTTGTGTAATTTGCATGATTATTGAACTCCAAAAGTCTAAAATTCTTTCTTTGTCTTTCTTTTTTGTTTATTTGTGAAGCATTCTTTTATCTTCCAATTTCCTCATATATTTGAATTGTACCTATGACTCTTCATATCCTTTTCAGTCTTTAACTAAATAAATAATAGTTAAGCACTTACTATATGTGAGATGTGCTGGATTTTGTGCTAAATACTTGGAGCATTTCTTCCATCTTTTTGATGAAAACATCATTTTCATTGATAATTTATAGGGTAGAGTTCTTTCATTTCCCCTAAATTATATAGCTATGTAGATGCTACCTGGCACTTGTAGAAACACAAACACAATAATGTAATTCCTGATAGTAAGTAAGCACAAAGTTCTCCTTGTCCTCCATATTTGCCTGAAATAAGATCCACCATTTATCATCTTGCTTTTGGTACATATTCTCACCAATTACTGTACAAACAGCTTTTATTGAGGGCTAAATTGCTTGAGATTCCTGAGAGAAGCTTAATATAGGAGAAAAGAACTTTGTGTCTTTCTTTCAGATTGGATGGCACAATCTGTTTGGTTGCCTTTAATTGGTAGTTGACACATTTCTGCCAAGTACTAATGAATTGAGAAACAAATAGAAGTTCATCCCAAAGCAGAAAACTAATTTATATCCTCACCCCATATATATCTCCTTAGTGAAGATCTCCAGATATCTTCTGGTCCATTTCCTTTATTTACAGAAGCATTTGGATTTCTATTCCATATTCTTCATTCCATATAGGTGATTTTTGTTTCCTTAAGTGAAACTAGTTAGATCCACTCTAAAGGGAAAAAACAACAGCAAGAGTAGTTTAGTCACTAAATTCACAATGTGGAATAAATTGCACTTATTGATAGAGATAGATGAGTATTTAATTTGTAATCAGTAATCCTGGATTCTAATTTTAATTTCAGCCATGTGCAATTTACGTGATCTAAGGTATGTATGCCATGTTCCCTCTCTGAACCACAATTTTTCTTCTTTAAAATGAAGAGGTCATTCTGTACAATCTCTAATATCCATTCCACCCTTAAAATTCCATTTCCAATATTTGTTCTTTTCTTTTTATAATGATATTCCATTATCTGGAAATGATATAAACTGGATACCCAGATTTGTGATCAGCAGAGATTTGTGTTTTAGGTTGGATGTTGATTTTTCCTGGCAACATGATTGTGAGTGAGGAAATATTCTCTCTAAACCTCTATATTTCTACCTGCAAAATGGACATAGGAGCTGAGATGGCATTCCCTGGAATTAAGAAACACAAGATTCAAGATCTAGATTCAAATCCTCTGAGGCAGTGTAGTTAGGTGAATATGGGCATGTTAGCTATTAATTACTTCCTTTAGCAGGTTCTCTAATATTATAAATGATAGAAAAGAAATGATAATCTTTGTTTCTGATAGACTGAGTTTCTCCATTGGTAATATTCTATATTCATGAAATCATAAGTCTAGAACACCCTTGAGACAGCTAAGTGGAGAAGTAGTAGAGTGCCAGGGCTGAAATGTTGAGTTCAAATCTAGCCTCAGACATTTACTAACCATGTCACCCTGGGCAAGCTACTTAACTCTATTTGCCTCAATTCCTTATCTGTAAAATGGGTTGGAAAAGGAAGTAGCTAAACACTTCAATATATTTGCCAAGAAAATCCCAAATAGGCTTCATAAAAAGTTAGACATGACTTCAGTGAATGAACAATGACAGAAGTCTGTTTTTCCTCCAATGAAAATGTCAATATTAATCCTTACACTGTCTCATGGGGTTTCAGGGACTAAAGTGTTTTATAAACAACATAGTGGTATGTAGATATTCTTTAGGTTTGGTGTAAATTTCCAGGAATAATAGTTTAAGACATTGGCATGAACTTACATACCTAGCTTGATTTCCTATGAAGTAAATTCCTCATGCTTTTAATTTTCCATTGATAAGAGTAATACATTTGAAAGAATTCTAGATTTGAAGTCAGATTACCTTGAGTTTAAAGTTTTCCACTTAGTATCTGTATGATCTTGGAAAAGTTCCTTAACCTACCTTTCTCTTGGTTCCCTTATCTATAAAATAGGTTTATACAAGGGGATCTCTGAAGTCCCTTCTAGCGCTAAACCGATGAACCTCCTAGCTTCTCTTGAACTTTTAGATTGCCATATTTTCCAGAAACACTTGGACCTAGAGAATACAAGAGACCCTAAATGTGTCAAGGACAAAGCTATGCTCCCATCCCAATTGACCAAATTTGTTGTTTACGCCTCAAGTTGGACTCCTTGTGTGTTCTTGGGTATCAAGTCAGGAAGCAGTCAATCAGTTAACATTTTTTCTATGCTTTTTGAGTTGCCATGAAGCTGTGCTTCTCTCTCCCTATGAAATGGCTGGCAGGATCCTCAGATGGTCCAGGGGAGCCTATTTAGAAGAAACAGAGCCAATTTGACATCCTTCCCAAGGGAAGCTCAAGAGATCAAGGCTGAGGCACCTGGGCCTGTTAGACACTGAGCAACAGGGCAGGGTTGGGGCTGGGGTGGGGTAGGAATGGTGCAGGGGGTGTTGTGTGGGGAGCTGGGAATACTGTCAGTTGAGTAGTGGAAAGGGACAAGCAGCGATGTCAAAAATGACACTGAGCCTTTTACTAGTCTTGCAGAAGATGTCTTCAGTGATGTGACTGCTGCTGACATCAAACAGCATAAGTGGCTGGTTTCTGTGGTAGATTGAAATTCATCCAGCGCCCTGCGTTCACAGTGATGACTCTCCATGCTAATTCTCAGTGAGTGAGGCATGAAATATATTCACAGGCGATACACAGTTAGGACCCTTTTGAGTTATTGGAGGTACCTGTGATGCAAACATCTGTGCCACTTGCTTTGGTGGTGAATTTTTGTTCCCTCAGTTTCAATTATGCAGTCAAAGAATCACTGGGCAAAAGGGGGAGTGAGTTTGCTGATTTAGCTCTTTCTCTTTTGATAAGAGTGAGTGCCTGATCTGTCTGCTGCCTGAGTAGTGGGAAGTATAATAAGGACAGGCTAACTTTCATCTTCTGTAACAAGGAAGGCATTGCTTAGATGATGTAAATGGGATTTTCTTAAAACTGTCTCCAAAGTTCATCAGTCCCACTGAGCTGACTCAAGGTTCATTTAACAATTCTTTTTGGCAATACGAATAGTAGGTCAGTTTATTGGAGCTCATATTTATGCAAATACATCATTAGATTTCAAGCCAGAAGATATCTGTTCAAATCTCACATCTGCTACTTACTAGCTATTTGTACACTGAACAAGTCATTCCAAGTCTCTAGGACTCAATTTTCTCCTGTGAAATGAGGGTGACTGCTGGGCACCTAAACTCTTTCCAAGTCTAACTCCCATGTAAATAAATATGGACAACTATGTCAAAGAAGTCATTATGAATCTGGAAAACTCCCTTACTGGTGATTTGAATTTACTGGCATCTACCTACAGCCACTTTTCTCTTGTCCAATCCCTCATCAGATGTAGATTGTTCTCAATTTACACTAGAAGGGTCAGACCTCCCCACAACCAAGAATTAGTCCCTACTTTGGTAGGGAACATCTATGAGCTCCTTGGCTGAGGCAGATGCCAATACTTATAATGGGAAGAACCGTAAATTGCTGGTCAGAAGATTTGAATTTGAATCCTAGCTCTGACACTCATACGTATGGGGACTTTGGTGATTCATTCCTACTATCTGGGCCTGGGTTCCTTATCTGCTACAACAGTCCCATGCCTTCAGAACCAGAATAAATGTAACTGGGACAATTAAAAAAAATAGAATATAACATAGCTTACCTACAGGGATCCTTATGTATGGTTTAACAACCTTATTTCTATTTGAATTTGATGCCACTAGATTAGATCCCAGCTTCTTAAACTGTGAATTGGGACTCTATATGGGGTCTTGTAACCGAATGTGGAGGTCATGAAATTATGATTTATTATCAGTAAAAGTTTGATTTGTGTACTTATATTATATATCATTATATTCTGGGTCTTTTAAAAATTTCTGGTGTGCAAAGGAGTCTTGAGTAGAAAAAAATTAAGAAGCCCTGGGCTAGATGATCTCTAAGATTCCTTTTATCTCTGGAACTCCAAGGCCCTACTAATGTTCTGATGGCTGGTACTTTGATCTGGTTTATTTATTTTTCTAGGTTTTATTTATTTATTTTTTATTTCTTTGAACTCAGCTACTTGCCTTCTCCCAAGCCTATATCTCTGACTATTTGGACTTTTTCTGCCTTAGTACTGAATTCTAGTAATTGTGTGTCCTCCAATCCTCTTGCTTGCCTGGATTCCAACATGACCTATTTTGACCTCTGATGATGACAATTCACACATATGTCAGGCACTCTCAGACTTGGAACTCCCCTGTTAACCACAACTCTGACATGACAATGTCTGTCAATAGCCTGGGCCAATGCGGTAGCCTCCTCATTAGGAATCTTGAGTTTTGGTAAGAAATCCTTCATGCCATGCACATGGATAACATTGTACTTCTTCAGGTTAATTCTATCTCCTGCTTTGTAGCAGGTCAAAGATATTCATATTGAACTTTGGTTTTTAGAATCAAAGAATTTCAGAGCTGGAAGGGAACTTGTAATTCAAACGAGGGAGAACCAAATGAAGCATACTATTTTTCTCATCTTCATTAATAATCACTGGCAAAATCTTGATTTTTTTTTTTAACAAGGTGAAATCCAAGATTAACGTTTGTATTAAAACCAAAGAATGTTAGGACTAATAGTAAATTTTCATATTACTTATTCCAAAACCCTCACTTTATGGTTGGAGACAGAGCCAGAGAAGGAAAGGAACATGCTCAAAATAACATAACATGTTAATGATTAGTCTTGGAATAGAACCCATGTCTCCTGGTTCCTGGTCCAGTGACCCAATTTTCTAAATATCTTATTATTAATTCCAAAGCCATAAAGTTGGAGATGAAAGAGTTTGAGAGCATTCTTTTGCATATGGGTAAATGAAATTTATATATATACACATTTAATATATTACTTGGTCTTCCTGTCTCAAAGTTTAGATCTTGAGATTACAGGAGTAAATTGCACTAAACAAAAATTATACATGATATTCAAATGAGTATTTGACTGAGAAAAATAGCATTAGCGTGTTTTTGTTTTGTTTTGTTTTTTCCTCAGAGGTTTTCCAAGTCAGGTCCCTCCTAACTTGAAGTTTTTGTATATCCAACCTAAGCTTAACTTATTCAAATTTAAATTTCTTCTGTACTTAATTGAAAACATCTGGTTAGTTCATTATAATTATTCCATATAGTTGAACATATCTATTAAAGTAGTATCTCTTCCCATCTCCACCCACAACTTTCTTCTCTTTTTAAAATAAATAAAAGCAAGTACTTTAGTCTTTTCACACAGGTAATGTTTTGGTAGTGGGGTTTTTTTTTTTTTTTGTTTTTTGTTTTTCTTCTTCATGACTCAACTGCATCCTTTGAAAATGAAGAACTCAGACTGGGTGATCCCTACAGTCCTTTTTAGCACCAGCCATTCAAAATCTATTTTCCAATGCATTAATAAATTCCTGCTCTTCTCCAATTATGCCATGATATTCCCATAAATCACAACTATATGTAGCACTCACATGAGCATTTGATCAATTCAAACATTAATATTAAGATCATTTCTCAGTTTTTCCTGATCATTTTCCTGCCAATATGAAATTTAATAGATAATCCCCAAATGAAAATCCAACCTTCACAAAATCAATTTTTCATAATCGTTCTGTTCCCAGATCTCAAGGATCTGTGTACTTTAAAATCCAGAAAGAAATATTCTTGGTTTGCTCCTACTCCATTAAAATGAATCTCAGCAAAGGAAATCTTTGTCTTAGGGCACATACCCCTCCCTCCTGTTTCCATTCTCCATCCCAACTCCACTTCTTTGTGGCCATATTTCATACATTGATGATGATACCTAAGTTTCTTAACTATGAGTTTCTTATCCCAGTTTTTCCATTGCTACATGAGCTTCATTGTTCTACTTGTCTAAAAAATTGGTTCCCCTCCTTTCCCCTTAAGTCATTAAATAGGGGAAACTAAGACTTGCTTAGTCAAATATAGCTCTAAAGTAGTAATAGCAGTAATTGAAATAGTGGTGGTGGTGGTGGTGGTGGTGGATGTAGCACTAATAATTAGAATTTGCAATGGTACTGTGCTATGTTTCAATAATAATAGTAATCAATAATAATAATAGCAGTTGATATTTATATAATGCTTATTATGTATCTGGCACTGTTAAGTACTTTGCAATTATATCATTTAATTTTCACAACAGTGGATAGGTAGGTGTTATTTTTAATCCCTATTTTGTAATTGGAAAAAGTAGGACAGAGAGAGGTTAAATGACCTGTCTGGGATTACCTACCTAGTAAGTATGTGAGGTCAGATTTTTAACTTGGGTCTCTCTGATTCTAGATTTATTTCTCTATCCCACATCTAATTCTTTTCATTTTTCTAAGATTTCATGATAACATCAAATGGAGATGAATCTCCAAATCCCACAAATAGAACTAGTGAGAACTTAGTATAAAGATTTGTCAGGTTCTTAGGGGAATATTCTCAAAAGACCATTGTGGAGGCCCTCCTCCTTGCAACACCTGACATTGTCCATACAAGAGATTTTCTGGACATAATAATGTGGGTTACAGTCCCTTTAAGATTCCTTTCTGATTCCCAACCCCCCATGGCTGAAGAAGCTAGGACCTTTTATTCACAAATCCTGGTCAAAAGCACCCTTTTGAATTCTAATCAGAGATATCCAGGCTCTCCCAGCCCCCATCAGATCTGAGCCAATTTGGGCTGTCTCAGCCCCCATTCTAATGATCTGCTCAGGTTTCCCAACCCCCACCTAGCAAATTCTAACCCTGGCTAGAACTCAAGCCAGAAGCCAACATGGGACTCCATCCATGAGCCTCTTCAGATTATAAAAAAGGGCCAAACTGGAGTCCACTCTTTGCAGAGATCCCAAACATGGCATCCTTACACAGGTCATGTCAAGGGTTTTTGCCCACCGTACCTGTAGTTCCAGTGCCCTTTTATCTCTACCCTCAACTTTACTTTCAAACCCCACAATAAACCTCTTTTATCAATCTAGGTTTTCGGTTCTGTAAATTCCTTTACAGGGGACTCTTGGCTGCTACTAGACCTCATTTAACTCTATATCCTTGCACCGAATCCAAAAGGGTTTCAGGGGAGCTCTATTTGACTCCCTGTACCCCGAACCTGCCACTAAACCTCAATTAAACCTAATTTCATTTAGATATTCCTTATCTAGTTCTCATCAATATCCCCAGTGGTGTCACTTTCATGTCCTTTCCTATGTCACTTAGGAGATTTTGATCTTATCTCCAATATGGAAGATTAGCAGGATGCCTTCACTGTAGAACCCTGATTATAACTATGCCAAATTAAAGGGCCTATTGTGTTCAGCAATGATTGGCTCATTTGAATCTTCCATGAATCTCCTTGAAGTCTCAGTAGCTCTCAAAAGACCTTAAATAAAAACACTATTTTGTCATCTCAATGACCATGATTTTTATATTTTTGTAGAGTAGACATTTGACTATCTTTTCTTATCAATTTGCAATTGTTTATTGTTTTATTCTTGAGGTGTTATCTTGTCCATGTCCCTGTTAAGCCTTGTTCAATTTTGTCAACTCCTCAGGGTTATATTGGAGTGAACACTTATCAACTTTTGAGAGGTGATTATTAAAATTTTAGTGTGATCATTTACACTTCAAAAATTAGAAATCATTATAAATAAGCACCATTTTTTTTATTTTTAGACTTAACAAAAGAGTTAATAATGCATATTAAACTTAAAAGTATGGGTGCTGTTTTCTCTCCCCCTTTCTTCCAGACCTTAGCATAAACTGCTTGAGTTCAATAGAGAGTACAAAGCTCAGGGAATGAAGTCATCACACACCAGTAGTAGTAGTTGTATTCGTAGCTATAGAAGAATGAGGAGGAAGAGGAGAACAGAAGAAGGGAAGGAGGAGAAGGAAGAGAAAGACAAGAAGGAAGAGAAGAAAGAGGAGAAGTAGTAGTATTTGTTTGATTACTTTAAGGTTTGTAAAATGCTTTATATGCATTATCTCATTTGAGCCTAACAATACCTACTAACTGCCCAGAATTTACTTTGAACTCTAAGACTGTTTAATGAGCTTGAATCCCAGTTAAATTTGAATCATATTTCACTTCTATCATCTAAATCATTGAAAACAAATATTAAGAACAAACAAACAAACAAACAAATTGAAGCTGGGCTGACACTTCATGGGCATTAATGAGTCCTTTTCTATGTAAAAGTCAATTTTTTTTTTTGTTTGAAGTCCAAATGCAGGGACAAACATATGACATGATTTCCATGGCCACTACCAAAAGAAACTCCTGACTTTGACAATTCACTACAGGGCTTGAAAACTTATCATTTAGAGCTTCATTCCATTTTTTTCAAAGGCTTTTGGGGCTTCAAAATATTTATGTAAGCAGAGAAGAAAAAAGTATAATAGATTTCTGCTCTTCTATAATGTATGTAATGTATATAACTCATTGAAGAATTGAAGTCCCTAGTATTACAAACTAAAGTGTGTAATTTACTCCTAAAATGACATAAAATTGAAGACATAGGAGCAATGTATTCTAGAAAACCAGGACCTTCTCTCTGATGACAGTTTAAAAAACAAAAAACAACAACAACAACAAAAAAAAAACCCTACAACACTATTTTCTGTGTCCTGGGATTTTCAAAAATAGCCAGCATATGAGGCAGGGCTGGGACCCAGGTATTTCTTAATCTGGGGATGTACTCTATTACATTAGCTGTTCTCAGTGTGGTCTGTGGACATCTGTGAGTACTGTCTTCAATCCTGTGTGCCTGCCAAGTTTAATTGACAGTGATAAGTTACAGAACTTCTAGAGGAAAGTGAACTAAGTGGTGAGTAGACTTGATCAACTGAAGGGCCTGGAGATTAGTAGCTTGGAAAAGAAGTCTAGAGCAGACTGGTGTCTTCAAGTAATGAATGGCTTTCATGGGGATGGAATGTTAGGCTTTTTCTTCTTGCCTTCAATTGGAAGGACTAAGCTCAGTGGGGAGTGATTGTAGAGAAGCAGATTTAGGTTCAATAATGAAGAAATATTTCCTAATATTTAGTTCCATTTAAAAGTAAAATCGGACTTTTCTCCCACCTTGGAGAGGTGGAAGAAACAAGGTTATTCACTGGATAGTTCCAATAAAAGGCTATTTAAACAATGAATGGGAATGTTGATACATTATAGCTTACATTGGATGACCTCTCAGGTCCATTCCAATTCAAGTCCTCAGTGATTCTGAGGGAGAGTAGAAAAGGGGTCAGAAAGTATTAGGAACACAGCGATCAATTTGACTTATTTACTTGTAAACTCATTCAATATTTGGACTCCCTTCTTTTTTTCAGTTCCTCAGGCATTTAAATTCTGGTTCATGTTCTCAGATTAGGCTCTGTAGCTCCCTCTAGGAGCCAACAAGGGGAACTTCTTTATTGGAATTCATTCTTACTCAAACAAAAGAACTGGTTGCTGAGAAAAAAATTATATACATTTTGAAGAGGGTGGAGTTTCTCCTTTCTTAGAAATTTTTAATAGCAGAGAGTCCAGTCAATAGTGATTTTGTCTATATCTTAGATTTTGTTAGAGAAGATTTCAATGAGTTGTGAAAAAGGATAGGCAGAATCTCATTGACTAAAATTCTACAATAGAAATCAGTTCCAAAAGAATAGATTCTATAAAGAATAACATAAATAAAAAAAAATAGAGATACTTAAAGATGCCAACATGAATGCATGGACCAACTTAGATAATGAAAAATACATATTCAGAAGATGGAAGTCAAAGCAACTAATGGAGCATAGATATAATACCAGACTACGATCCTATAAGAATTATGTCAAGTGCTAAATTGTAGAATGTTCTGTGGCTGGTGAAGAAAACTCAGGAATAGAATTTAAGTCTATGACTTAATTGACATAGGGAACTTCTGGGTGAGGAAATATCTCTATCAATATAAATACATACCTTTTCTGCAACTTACAAATATAAGGAGCTGTCTTAAAAATAGAGAAAATAAATGATTTTTCTTAAGGATACATAATATACCTGAAATCCAGTATATCTTACTCTGAGGAAACCTCTCTATTCACAATACCAGTGAACTTCAAATTGAGGTCTAAGGATTCCAAGATCTATTGGGGGGTCCACAAGGTCAAAACTATTTTCATAATGATAATTGGATATTTCTAATTTCTAATTATAGTAAATTACAATAGATAAATCCTATTTGGGGGGAATTTCAATAATTTTTTAAAGAAAATAAAAAGATCTTGAGACCTCAAACTTTGATAACCACTGTACTATACCACATTGATCCCTGAAGAATGCTAAAGAAAACAATGATTTTTAAAATTATATTTTTTAGGAAAGCAGTGGTAGCATGCCCTCTTAAATTGAGCACTTAGTTTTGGAATTCAGCAAACCAATGCCCAAATCCCACATCTGATACTTACTAGCTTTGGGGAAATGAGCCAAATACTTAATCTATATTTGTTTAGACAGCTTACTAGGACTTATCTACTAAGTCATAGATGGGTTATAATGGGCTTGGTTTGCTCCAATGTGGAAATAATATGTGGAAGTTTGTTCTATGTGGAAATAATAGGTCCTGTATACCAAAATAAACTCCAAGAGGATATATTACTTAAAAGTAAAAGATAACCTCATAAGCAATTTAGAAAAACAAGAAAGAAATAACTTTTCAGATTAGTGAAGAGTCCATGACTACCAGAGAAGATCACAGAAAATAAAGTAGGCAATTTTGATTATATAAAATTTCATCATCATCAACACATAATTTGTCATTGTCATTGTCATCATCTTCTTTTTTCTCTTCTTCTTCTCCTTCCTATTCCTTTCCTCCTCCTGCTGCTATTTTTCCTCCTCCTTTTTTTCTCTCTCGTCTTTTTCCTCTTCCTTCCACTCCTTTGTCTTCTTTTCACATACAAATATAATGTGAACCATTATATATTTTCCTTCTTAAAATCTGAAGGAAAGAGGCAAGTGAAAAAATATTTTTCATTTTATTTCTCTTCTAAAGGACTCATATCCAAGAAATATAAAGAATAAATTCAAATTTTTAAGAATGATGAACAGGCAATTTTCAAGAGAAAAAAATGGAAACTATTAAGAGTGATATTAATTTTTCCCAAATCCCTAATATTTAGAGAAATATCATTAAAAGAATAGTTAATGAGGGCAACCAGGTGGCACAGTGGATAAGCACCAGCCCTGAAGTCAGGAGGACCTACGTTCAAATCTGGTCTCAGAAACTTAACACTTCCTAGCTGTGTGACTCTGGGCATGTCCCTTAACCCCAATTGCCTCAACAACAGCAACAACAACAACAACAACAACAACAACAACAACAACAACAATAACAACAACAAAGTTAAAATAAATAAAAAATAGTTAAAATACCTCTATAAAGGGAAAAAAGTGATCACAAAATGTCAGAATGCCTTCGTTAAGAATAGGTCATTACAGACTACCTGCATTTCCTTCTTGAAAGGGTAAGCAAACTCTTTGATCAGTTAAATGATACATTTAGGTAGATTTTAGCACAACATTTGACATTATATAATTCTTACTATTAATTACTATGCTAGGTCATATCATAGTTTTGATTGAACTGCTCTTACTAGCTCTCATTTTATTGTCATGCTTTGTTAAAATTTAAGTTTCTCAGTTGATTGGTAAGTACCATACATGTATCCATTAGTTTCTTAGACTATACCCTTTTTTCTACACCTCATCAGAGAAAAGTAAGAATACATGACCAAGATGCCAGTAAAGTTAGTTGGATCAGAAATTATTGAAAAGCAAGACAAGATAATGTCTTGGTGTCATATTGGAAGAGGGTTTCTAGTAAATTACCCTCCAAGGACTTGTGATTAGCTCTTTACTGTTTAAGATTTTAATCAACAACATAAGTAAAAGCATAGTTGACATATTAATCAAATTTACAATTAAAACAAATGTAGAAAGAATAGCTAACATCTTAGGTTACTAAGTCAGGACAGAGTATAATAAGATGAATTCATTATGCTTTTTCATTGGGGTTCAAAAATGATTTTTTGCAAGTAAAAAAAGTGATTTTTGTACCTAAATAGCAATTTGTTTCTTTAAAACTTAAGTAAAATTTAATGATCTAAGAGCTATTTTTCTTCTACCCATCCCAACCATCCATTAAAATCAAGAGCAATGATATTGTAACAAATATATAAAATTATATGAAACAAATTTTCATATTAGCTATGTCCCAAACTACATATACATCAGTCTTTCTTCTAGTACACCAATTCTCTGACAGCAGGTAGAGATGCTTTTTCAGTTTGCACTTCATCAGGGGTCTTCTAGAATTTGATTAATTCTTGACTTGGACAAGATTGTAAAGTCTTTCAAAGTTATTTGTCTTTATGCTGTTAGAATAAAATTTCCCCCTAGTTTTGTGCACACTATAAAGTTCATATAAGTCTTCCCAAGTTTTTCTGCAGCCTTTACCTTCATTAATTTTTATAGCTCAATACTATTCCATTACATTCATATGCAATAATTTATTCAGCTATTCCTTAGTTTCCCATACTTTACTACCACTGCTGTAAATATTTTTGTATCTTTTGTATCTATTTGTACTATTTTGTATCCATTTTTTCTCTTTTTTTGATTTTTTTTGATCAATGTATAGACCAAGTGATGATATCACTGAATAAAGGAGTATGCACTGTTTAATAATTTTGGAAGCACGTTTTCTACTTACTTTCCTGAATAACTATACCAATAATCAGTTCTGCCAGTAATTTTCTGAAACCTTTTCAACATTTGTCATATTTCCTTTTTGTCAAGTTTGCCATTTTGGTGTGTATGAGGTAGAACCTGAGAGTTGCTTAAATTTTCATTTCTCTAGTTGTTAGTGACTTGGAGTATTTTTCACATGACAAGGGGTATCTAGGATTTGTCCAATAGAAAACTACTTCTTTGTAACCTATGATCTATGAGCTAAAAAATAATTTAAGAGGTCATTCAGTCCAAGCCCTTTCATTTTCCACTCATATGACCAGTACACTAGCCTAAGCTTTTATCAGCTCATCATTGGACTTTACAATCATTTGGAAAATGAAAGACTCTTATTCTTTTAAGAATAAATTAATTCCATAAGTAGCTTGGAAATGAGACTTTTAGAAAAAAAATTCTTCCCAATTACTTGCTTACTTTCTAAGTTTAGCTGCATTAATTTTGTTTGTATGATATATTTTCCAAGCATATATATATTTGTAAAATATTTAAGGATTTTAGTGAATTTCAAACTCAATATGAACCAATAGTGTGATACATCAGCAGCAACAATAACAACAACAACTAATGAGAGAATCATGGTTTTCAGTAAGAGAAAAATGAGAATGATTCTTTAGTCAACTTTAACCAAACTGTATGGCAAGTGCTATGTTCAATTCTTGGTGTCACGTTTTAGAAGTGAAACTGTTAAACTGAGGAGGATACAAAGGTCACCAGATGAAGATAAATCAGAAGAAAAAGAGACTTGATGTTTGGATTGGTTAATTTTAAAGAAAAGTTTTAATGATGGCAATAAATTAACCCAAAGGAATGGCTTCTTAATGATGGAATTTCAAGGAGTGTGGTCAAATGAGTTTTTTGGGGGAAGGGATGAGGAGGTCTCTCATATAAGATAGTGACTGAAAATACTTTCAATGTTCAAAGTCATTCTGAATGACTTCATTCATTATCTCTAAGCCCCTCAAAGGGTAAGAATATATATATATATATATATATATATATATATATATATATATATATATATATATATATTTGCCTCACCCTCTTTAGTGAAGAAACATTTAATGAGTGTTTGTTTAGTTGAACTGAACTTATTCAGCTTTTTGACTGCTCCACACAAATCTGGCATTTAGGCCCCTATCAAATCCACCCCCTCTCCTAGCATAGCCTCAGTTGCCCCTGCTCAATATAAATCCATTCAGCTAATCTTCTAAGCTTCACCCCAATGTTGTTCTTTCTGTCTTGTCATATTTTCCATGATGCTCAACTTTCTTAATAAAAGTCTGGCCTTTTAAAGACATTGCTCATGAATCAGAGATAAGAACAAAATCCATTTGGTCTCAAGGAAAAAAAATCATAGAAGCATAGATTTAGAGCTAAAAAAGAATTTAAGAGGTCATCCAGTCCAAGCCCTTTCATTTTCCACTCATATTACCACTACACTAGCCTAAGCTTTGCTCAGCTCATCATTGGACTTTACAATAATTTCCTAAAATGGAGGGAGAGTTGGTGTCTGAATTTTGTGAAATTCTTATTTTCTTTACATGATCAACTCAAAACCTGATACCTACAAATATCCTTTCTTAGGTCTCCCAGTCATTGGAAGGGTTGCCATTTTGTATGTATCTTTTGACTATTTTGTATTTGTTAGTGTTCATGCTCTTTTAGATTGTTAGAATGCTAATAGTTTTGTTTTTACATCTATATCTATCAGCTTGTATATTGGAAGGCAATTATCTCATAATCTATAAATTATCTCAAAATCCAACACTCTTTTCACTGCACTGCACCAATTATTCTTTCAAATTAATTTACTCTTTCCTCCTCCTTGGGTTAACCAACTTTAGGTAACATAAGATAGAACTCAGGTCCGAAGTGACAAGGTGGTAAGGTCTCTTAGTATATGTGTTTGATGATTCAACAGTGTAGAAGTCCAGGATGCTTTTGTAAGAAAATTACTAGTGAGGTTACTCAATCTAGTAAAGAGTCTGGTCATGACGTCAGAAGCCTCAGATTGACCATACTATGATCTAGCTCAGTGAATTATTTTCCCCATTTGAGTTTCCTTATCTATAAAATGAAGGTAATGATATGTACAGTTGTGAGTAAAACATTTGGGGATATACTGAGCACTTTATAATATGAATATTTACTATTAAGTATTCCATAGCTTGGAAACTTTGATATTAGAGACATGAAAGATGGAATGAACAGTGCTTCTTGAGAGGAAGAAGACAGGAAGTCAGGAAGGAAAAAAAAAGAAGAAAAGGAAGGAAGGAAGAAGGAAAGGAAGAAACAGAGGGAGAAGAGAAGAAAGGAGTAGTAGGAGGGAGCGAAGGAAAGAAGTGAGGAAGAAGGAAAGAAAGAGAGGGAAGGAGGAAGGAAGAAATGAAGAAAGAGGAGGAAGAGAGGAATGAAGAACAAAGGAGAAAAGAGAGAAGAAGAAAAAGGAGGAAGGCATGGAGAAAGGAAGGGAAAAAAGTAGAAAGAAGGAAAGGAAGGAGGGAAGGTCAGAGAAAAAGAGGGAAAGAAAGAAGAGAACAGAGAGGGAAAGGAGAAAGGAAGGAAAGATGTAAAAGAGAAAAGAGGGAGGAAGGAAGAAAGGGGGAAAAGAGATAGAGGAAAGAAGCAAGTAGAAGAGGAGGGAAGGAAGTGAGAGGGAATGCAAGTATTTATTAAGTATTCAAATAGCTAGTACTATGTAAGTACTACATATTGTAAATTTAAACACTTTACAAATATTATCTCATTTGATCATCATACAATCCTGGGGGAGGATAGATATTAATTATTATTGTCATTATTATCCCGAGTTACCCTTGAGATAAACTGAGGCAAAAGTTAGGGTCACATAGATGGTACATGTCAGGCCCAAAAGTCTATTCATTATACCATGTAGTTGCCTTTGAATGAGTAAAGTGAAGGGATGAACCAGATTGAGGCAAGATCCAGTACCGGGAGAGTAGATTAAATAATCCTGAAGTTCCAGAAGTTATGAGTAGTTGAAATAGTCTACCATTCAAAGACATGTATTGAGATGGCACATGTAGACTCTTAAACTGCTTTTCTTTGTCCCTTAAAGAAAAGTGATATAGTGTAGTGAAAGTATGGTATCATGTAACTAAGGTTAAAACTATGTCTTTTCCACTTACTACTATCTCTATGATATTGGGTAAATTACAGTATCTCTGGCCCTCTATTTCCTCATATTTAAAATGATGAAACTGACTTGATGACCTCTAAAATCCTTTCAAGACTCCAAGATTGAAGAAAACAGAAAATAGAAAAAAAAATTATTCTTGTTTTTGGAAACTTAAATTTTAATATTGTAAGACTAGCTACCTCTATAATTATTAAATCCATCTAACACTGAACATTGAAAGAAATATCTTCATTCTAAGAGAGATTGGGAGAAGGCCCAGAACCTTTTTTCTTCCTTTTTTTTCTTCCTATTTTCCCAGATGTGGGATCAGTTTTAGTATCTTTCCAGAAATCCAAGTTAAACTGATTCATCTATAATTTCCAAAGTTATTCTTTCTCCCTCTTTTACATTTTTCTCTGGCATTGTTCAGATACTTCCATTGCTTTTCACCAGTTTTCAAAACAAATGGTTAATGGTTTTGCAAAAAAAGAAAAAAAAATTCATCAATGTCTGATTCAAGTTCTCATTTATTGTGGGACAGACAGAATGAGTTCAATTCCCTTATTATTCTAATGGTGTTCAAAGCCAATAACTTGGGAGTGCATGGGAGAAGGTGATAATTTGAGGATGTTTATAACACCTCTGCCCTATGTAATCCCTCAAATGTTTCAAAATATTAAAGAACCAAGCACAGTAGCTCCTTGTTATTTGAGAATGATGGATGAAATTATTCAATGAATATCCTATGTGTGCAGAATAATATCTAAATTCTTTAGTCTAATATTAAAAACCCATCACAATATGGTCCAAATCAACTTTTAAACCTTATTTTATATTCTTCTACTTGAGAAATCCCCTGCTTTGGCTAGCTGGGTTATTGATCATGACTCGATTACCCAATGACATAGAGGACACAAATGCTTTGAAAACTGTAGTGCTATGAAGGTATAAGAATTTTTAGTATTCTGATTTTTTTTCTCTTCAACTATTTTACCATTCTCTTCCTTTGTGGAATATTTCTAATGAAAAGCCTGGTCTTCTATAATTATCACTGGTACATAAAAGAACTCCCTTTCTTCTGGGTGCTGAGATGACCAGTTTCATTACATTAGGTATAAAAGTCTTCACCACCATAAATATTTTTCTTGTTCTTTTAATTTTAGTAGGTGTTGGTCTTGGAAGATACTAATGAAGAGTTGTTTCAGTTGTTGGAAGGTGCTGTGAAAATGAGCTCAGGAAAATGGAGAGTTTTGTCCTGTTTTGTAGACATATACATAACATGTACCATTTTAATTTAAGCTACTGATGCCTATTATCTTTCCCTCAACATAGATGTATATTTTCTGTTTCTATTCTTTTCTCCTGTACTTTCCTTTATGTTCTAGTCCTTTTACTTTGGTCATTTTTTGATTAGAAAAAGCTTTAGTCATGGTAAAGACAAGACATATTTAACATTTGAGGGGCATAAAATAATTCTTCATTATACAAAGATTTCTACCTAATTAGCTTTCCATTGTGACTAGAATTTCCATCCAAACTACTAACTAAAAATAGAAATCAAACTTTATAAGAATTTGTATAAATTCAAAGCTTTCTTCTTACTGGTAGGAGGGATATAAAGATACAGGGTACTCTTGCTTCCTTCAAAGATATGTATGCTCCATAATGGGATTATTGACAGGAAGTAAGGGTTATTTAAGAAAAATCCCTAAATTTATGATGTCATTAAATTAAAAATTCCATTAAAATATTACAATCATCTTAGTATATATTTCTGTCATAATGCTAACATTATGAAGAGAAAAATAATACTATGCTTGCCTTCAAGGAGCTTACAATGTCTAGGTCATACAATATGTGACAAGATAAGCATGGTACAAGGTCACATTTACTCACAAAGTATCAGTATGGAGGGATATATTTGGATTATATGGATGTGGGGAAGACTTGGTATGGAAAGATAGCAGTAATTTGAGTGATGGTGATTCCTTTCACATATGAGGTCCTTCCAACTTAAGTTCTGAAATTTGATGAAATGTGAGATGACACAGACTTGAACCACATTATGGAGCAATGTGGATTCTAGTAAAAGGAGTTTAGACTTGATAGATAATGGATAAACAACAAAGATTTTTGAGACAGAGGAATCAAGTCTATTCATTAGAAATATCTTTCATTTATGTAATTCTTTACATTTATCAGTTCATTTGAACTTTTGACCTAACCCATAGCTTGTCTATTGAAGTTAGCCCTATCTTCATTCTACGCACATGTGAATTGATACCCAGAGAACTGAAATAAACTTCCCATATTAAAACAACAATTAAGTTTCTGAAGCACAAGTTGCATCTTGGCTTTTCAAATTAAAGAGCAAAATTCTTGCCTAAATGGTACTCTTCCATGCTATATGTGATGAATTCAAGGAAGGGATTGAAAGATACCCAGACTGGAAGCAGAGAGACATCATTTCTAAAACCATCAAGATAGTTCAGGCAATGAGTAATTGAACTAATATACTAGCAGTATTGAATGCAAAAGGCAGGATAGGTGCAAGGTTTATTATAGATCAGTATCTACTGGACTTTCTAAATATTAGATTTATACAGGAGAGTAGTGGTGCTATTACCAGACTGGGAAGACAGGAAGAGGTACAGGTTTGAGGAGAAAGAAAATGTGTGTTGATTTCAGCTGTATTTATACAAATATGGAAGTGTTAGACCAGTGCATAGAATAAGTTGGTCTGACTCATTGTTTTTCCTCTAAAGAAGCAGCCTAAAGATCCATGATCCTGCACCACAACTGTCACTCACTTGGCTTCAGTAAAGCCTCTGGGGGATTGAATTGACTGCATTTTATCATAGTATGCCTGATCAGGTGAGCTTCCTGCTTCTAGGAGCTTTCCTCATTTCATTACCTTTATATTTTTTTCTTTGCCCCCTCCCAATTTATCCTTCCCCTGCCTTTTTGTTCTACTATGTTTCTAAAAGGCATTTATGGGTCTTAATAGCTTGAAGCTTACATATAATTATAAATGATTAAATCAATAGATACGAATAGAAATGCATATAGAAATTAAACCTTTTTTTTGATGTATAATTGCAATTGTCTCTTCAGTTTATGCCACTGCCCTCTATGCCTTCTACTAGCTTCATCAGTACCCTTCTTTTCATAGCTGAAATCTTTCTCTTTTACTTTCAAGATAGCTTCATAGTACCTGCTGCCCATATGTGCTACAATAGTGGCTTATATCCATAGAGATTGAGATCAAAGTGTGCAGAGGGATTCAGTACTCTGGACAGAGTTCAGATCTAGTGGTCTGACAAAACTGAAATTCTAAGGAGACTATCCTCCACTCAGTTGTCAAATTGATCCTCCTAAAGTTCAGGTCTACCCATATCATCTTCCCCCTGCCCCCTCCCCTGAGCCACTAAATTCTGGTTTCTCCCTATCACCTTCAGAATCAAATAGAAAAATCCTCCTTTTGGCACATAAAGCCCTATATAACTTGGTCCCTTCCTACCTTTTCAACTTCGTACACCTTATTTCTCCTTTCCCATATACTCTTTGATCTGGTGACACTGGGATCTTTGAATGACACTTTATTTCAGGTCTGGACATTTTCTCTGACTGCTTTCTATGCTTGAGTTTCTCTCCCTCTTCATCTTTATGTCCTAGCCTCCCTGGCTTCCTTAAAATTCCAGCTAAATCAATCTTTCTATAGGAAGCCTTTCTTCAACCTCCTTAATATTTACTAGTGCCATCCCTATGTTGATAATCTTTAATTTACATTGTCTAAATTTTCTGTACATAGTTGTGTCCCTCATTAGACTCTAAGCTTTTCAAGAGAAGACACTAGTTTAGGATTTGTTTTGACCTTTCATTGTATTTTTCAGCAGTGAGCACAACATCTGAATGACAATAAGTACTTAATAAATACTTGTTGACTTAATTTGAGTCTTAGAATCACTAATATCATTAATAAGGATAGGAGATTGTTAAATTGGGCAAGTGTGTCATGGTAAAAATAATGAGAGGATCTGTATTTAAGTCCTAGTTAGGTTACTACCTATATGACAATATCTAAATTTACCTACGAAGTTTGCTCATCAATACATCTATAGCTAACTATCTATCTATATCTATCCTAATAAACTTGTTCTTAGGACTTACTATTGAATTGTATGTCATATTCTGAAGAACACATATTAATCCTTAGTTTTTCCTATATGGATTATTAGACTGATCATCTTTGAATAAGCATTGTGTTATTGAGGAAACTCTCTAATGTTCTAGAGCTTGGTACAATATAAACACAAAATACTCTCTCTCTCTCACACACACACACACAAAGCATCTTGGGAATTCAGCAGCAATAAATAGTAGGGCTTCAAATAAAAAAAAAATTCTCTTCGACAATACCAAATACTATTGGAAAGCACACACATCTATGTTTTGAGTCTAGTTTGGTATCAGCAAAGTGGTCATTGAATAGGGTGAGGGCTTCATTCTATCATATCCTAGGGTGGAAAAGATTTTCTGCAGAATAGGAAACTATGACCTAATAGGTTGAAGAGATTGCAGCACACTCTTGAGCTGGAAGGGTCCCCTGATTGCTTATCTAGCTCAATCTTTCTTTTTAGAGATGAATAAATCAAGACCAAGATAGGGGAAGGTTTTGCCCAAGGTAACACAAGGTGAGTGTGGTACAATGGAAAGAACACTGCATTTGCATTCAGATTTAAGCTTGAATTTTGACTCTGATACTTATCCCCTCTGTGTCCTTGAACAGGCAACTTTAATCTCTCTGAGTCTCTGCTTCCTCATCCATAAAATGAAGACTTGCACTAAATCAAAGATACTTAACCATTTTTTTTTGTGCATGTGCCTTGGACTCCTTTGATAGTCTCACAAATCCTATGAAAACTCTCCCAAAGTAATTTTTTAAAATAATAAGAATTTACTTTAGAATTTGCCCCCCATCCATGTTCATAAAGCTCCCGAAATCTATTCATGGATGCCATATTAAGAACCCTTATACTAGTTCTTCTCTGGGGTCCCCTCTAGCTTTAAAGTAATGATTCTATAAAACATATCTTCTATGCTTTTAACTACAGTCCTTTCCTCCTCCACAATGACTTGCTGAAAGTCATCCAGTAGGTTAATGGTAAAGTTTAGAACTCCCAACTCCCAATTTCAGACCAGGAAGGAGGCTCTTTCAATTTTTTAAATTTCAATTTATTTTGTATATTGAACCTAAGCTGTGCTATAAATGCAGGAAGAAGGAATCACAAGCAGGTCAGAAGAGAGAGTTGCAGGAAGTTATACAGGAAAAGAAAAGAAGTGGTCAATATTGGCAATGGGGAGTCAAATTATATTCTATCCATTAGCCCATGGTCACTAATAAATATACTGGGGCCATAGCTTTTCTGAAAAGAAAAGAGTAATTTCGTTAAATGCAAATTAGTTAGAAAAGAATGTAAAGTCATCCAATTCATTTTTTTTTTTTTTTGAAGAGGACCAATGACATTACACAGATGATCAGGGTCCAGTCTCACTTTCTCTTCCTTCCAAAGTCATCAAGTTCAAGTGGCAAAAAAAAAAGTCAAGATCACTGGTGATGGCCCAGAATATAGAGGATGATTGGTCTCTGATGTCTGACCAAATTCTAAACACTCCTTCAATTACCTTTGTGGTGATTAGAAAAGTTGTTCTCATTCCAAGGTGAGGGATGTCTTCACATTCTTGGAGTAGACTTTATCATAACTCACCAGTGAGTTTGACTCCTGTCAATTACTGACTAATTTAGTCGGTCTACCAAGATGGTTTTAATAGAGTTTGGGCACTGCATGTGCTACAGCTTCTTGGAGTCACAGTTGAGAGTTGGGTGAAAGCTGGATATCAAAGGAGGTTCAGCCCTGAAAAGGGTTCAACAAGTCCTCACACCAAAGGTACTAGTCCTCCCTGAATACATATAGCCCTTCCAAAGAAGAAAGAGTAAATTACTTAAGATCCAATAAAGCGTAGACAGTAGAGCCAGGCCTAGAACCCAGGTTCTCTAACTCCAAATTCATCATTCTTTCTACTGTGACAAATATTTCATATGACTAATGCCTCCAATTTTTTTTTCCTTTTAATTTTAAACACCTTATTTGGGATGTTCTTTAAAAATAGCAAAAAAAAAAAAAAAAAAAAAAACCTGGCCTTTAAAACAGGAAAATGTCTCTTTGGGGGGGTTGATTTTTCTCCTCCTTGTTTTTTGATAGAGGTTGCATCTTTTCCTTTGCTGGTTTGACTGCATTGCTCAAAGTGCCTTCTCATCAATAAACTACTCAGTCTGATAACATTTGGAAGGATCCAGCAAGAGACGTTTCACCCTCTAAAAATCTTGAGATGTCAGGAAGAGGACAGTCTAAGGGATTTGGTGAACACCCAGGTTCAGGAAATTAAAGCCTCTGTTGTCCTCTGCAGTGATATTCACACTGAGATTCTTTTCTTCCCCTTGCTCTTTAGCTACAGATAAAGCTTCAGGCCACAGTAGAAGAGGGAGGATGCTGAGCCTTGGCCAGAGGATGAGTCAGGTTGGGCTTTTTTTGTGCTCTGACTTTTTTGCATTATGGTTTCTCTCTGACTTTGGACAAAATACTAGCTCATAGAGCCAGACAACATACCAGGTGGTGTGTACATTAATATAATTCAACTCTCTCATTTTGCAGAAAGGGAAACCAAGGCCAAGGGAGATAAATGGTCATAAATCATATGTTGAATTCATAGCAGATTAGGGAGTAAAATCTCATTTTCCTGATCTTCAGGTCAGAATTCTTTTTATATCAAGCCATAGCCTCTGAGCTTCCTTCAAGCTCCCATGTTTTTTATCTCAAAATAATACAAATAGCTCAAGATCTGAATTCTACTTTTGTCTTTATTAATTATTAGCTGTGTGAATTTGTTCAAGGCATTCATCCTGTCTGAACTTTGGTTTCCTAATTTTTGAAAGAGAGACACTTATGTTACCTGTTTATTGGTAAAAATAGAAAGAATCCCACTTTTGTGGTAAGAGTGTTTGGGTTCAAATCCAGTCTGATCCTTACAATTTGCATGACCTTAGAAAAGTCAGAAATCATCCCCTGGAGCCTCAGTTTCCTCTTTTTATAAAAACAGTAAGTTGGATTAGATAAATCTATGGGCCCTCCAAAGGCTATAGCTATTATCTCCTGAAAATAATCTTTTATTTTTGTTCACTGTGAGTATTAAATGGGATCATAAATTTTGAAGGTATTCTTCCATTTCATTTAAGTTATCAAATTTATTGGCATAAAGTTGAGCAAAGTAGCTCCTAACTATTGTTCTAATTTCCTCTTCATTAGTGATGAGTTCTCCCTTTTCATTTTCCAGACTAACAATTTGCTTTTTCTCTTTCCTTTTTTAAATCAGATTTAGTAAGGGTTTGTCTATTTTGTTGGTTTTTTCATAGAACCAACTCTTAGTTTTATTAGTTAATTCAATAGTTTTTTTTTTTTTACTTTCAATTTTATTAATCTCACCTTTTATTTTTAGAATTTCAAGTTTCGTGTTTGTCTGGGGGTTTTTAATTTGTTCCTTTTCTAGCAATTTTAGTTGTAAGCCCAATTCGTTGACCCCCTAAATGAGATCATAAAGAGGAAAATACTTTGAATGCCTTCTCATTAGACAAAAGAATATAAGGCATCACTCTATCAGCTAGGCTAGACTTGGAATTGATAAGTTCTAAAGTCCCTCCAAACTCCAGATGTATGATCCTGTGACTTAAAATTCCTTCTGGCTAATTCATATTTGTTGGTTCAACAAGCATTTACTTAGTGCCAACTGTAGGATAGGCCATAAGGAAATTACAATTTTGCCCTCAGAGCTCGAGGGAGAAAACAAAATATAAAGTCCTATGCGTTCAAATGAGGAAGGGTGATCATAGGACTTGGAGATATAAGAAAGATTAAATATTGAGTCCAACCCACTAATTTTATAGATGAGGAAACTGAATCCTACAGAGATGACATATTTAAGATTACACATAGAAAGTGAAAGAATTGGGTTTAAAAATTCAGGTTCTCTGAATCCAAACTCAAGGCTTATAATATTATAATTCATTACTAGTGGGTAAAAACTGACTAAAAAGGATGGATGAGGGCTCTAGAAAATAAGTAGTAAGTGAGGTATTTCCTAGATGATGGATAGAATTTGGAGGAGGTTGAGATGAGAAGAAAAACTTCCAGGCATAAGGAACATCAGGAATAAGGTACAAAGGTAAGAAAGCATAGGTTAGAGCCTAGCAAAAATGGGTATTGCCTATAAACTTGTTCATATGAAAGGAACCTTAGATAACCTTTTATTTTATATAGGAGGAAAAAAATTTAGAGGATGAGAAGTGACTTATCCAAGATCATATAAGTAGTTCATTAAAGAATCAGGACAAGAAATAAAGATTTTTTTTTAAATCTTAGTCTATTCTTTCCTTCACTACAGGACAAAATACAAGATTAAGCTGAAGAGGCTCACAGGTTGTTGAGAGTCTTGAATGACAATTTAAACTTTTTTCTCATTTCTTTTCAATCATTTGCTATCTTTTTTTAAAAAATGTCCATATTTGGCCAAAGCCTCACATTAAATCATTTGGTTTTTTTTTTTTTTTTTTTTAATAAAATGGCAGGAAGATAGCAAGTAAATAAGGTAAAATCCTGTTAAATGAACTTCTAGGATCTATATAGCTGTTGACTAGCCACTGGTCTGGTCTGTCCTCTCACATTTAATAATGCAGGCAAAAAATTCTTGTTTTATTAATTATTAATTCACCTTTTTTTCATTTCTAAGGACAGCAAGGAAATGAGAGCTGAGATGGAGGAACAACAGCAAATGAAATGAAGCTCCCCTGGTTTTCCCTGAGAAACCTAGAGGTTTTTTCTTTCTTTTTTTTGTTGCTATCAGTAAATTATTTCAGACTGGAATAGATAAGTCTTTCACTTTGTCCTTTATTGCATAGCATGTATACATATGTACATACCTGAGATGTGATGGAATTAAAATCTATGATTCTGATTATATATTCTATAGTAAAAGAAAGAAAAAAAAACCTTCATTCCTTGAAAGAATTTTCTTTGTCTTTGTGAAAGCAGCACAGAAGCTTCTTCTCCCTTTTTTTTTTTTTTTTTTTTTTTTTTTTGTTTACTCTGGAGAAGGTGAAGCAAAAACTCAACATGTGGCTGCAGACATGATAATTTCCTTGTCAGTTATGTGGTGGGGAAATCACTCTTAATGATAATTGGTGTATATTAAGGATTTTTTTCCTTCAAAGCAGCCTGACTATTCTTTCTAAACAGCCCACTCCTCTTGGCTGCTGTTTGTTCCAAGCTCACATCCTTATCCCTGTATCCCTGCACCCAACTGCAGGCAGATGAGGATCTAGGCTGTTGGATCTGTCAGAGCACAGCTATTTCCAGCCCTGAATCTACTCAACTCTTCCCACTTGGCAATGGGGCTTATTACAATCAGATGTGCAGGAACAATTATGGAGCAATCCAAGCTTCTTGTTCACTGACAGAGCAAATATCTTTTTCTTCCATTAGACATTCTCTTGTTATCTTACTAATATGTCCTGTAGCCTTCAGAAATATAAGGAAAAGTAAAACACCAATATTTCCTTTCAATTTCACTCTAGTTTTTATTTCATTTATGCCAGAGGTAGGCATGATTTCTCGATCTCTTGTTTATGCCATCTTAAACGTTGACCATTCTTTCAAGTTTAGCACTTTTTATAATAAATGTCAGCAATTGTTACTATTGTTACCATGTCATCATCATTTCAGCATTACTTTCTCTCAGAGACACAAAGGGCAGATGGAACAGCAAATTAGAAAAACTTTTGTTAAGCACGTACTGTGTTCCAAATACAGTCCTAAGAGCTAGAGACATAAATGCAGAAAAAAGGCAGTCTCAGTTCTGAAGCAGATTACAATCTAACGGGGCAAGACAAACATAAAAGGAAGTTAAAATAGGGATGTGTATAAAGAATATGGCTCAGTGGGAAATGAAGAGACAGCTATCCTTGGCACGAAGGGTCTGAGAGCCCTTTTCTTCACCCTCCCATCAGAGGGGCAGGGGGTATTGATGAAGTGTGAGTATCAAGGTTGATTCAATCTTGCAGGATGACAAGGTTTCTGAGGACTGAATGTCCCATTCCAAAGAAATAAAGCTAGGTACGAAATGAGGAGGGCTAATATTTAAGAAAGTGAACTAAAAAATTTTGGTTTTTTAAGAAAAAATATCAGTTATAAAATACAAAGTAGTCTAGTTATTTACACAAAGTTTTTCGACCTGTGTAAATTGGCCTTGATAATAAAAACATAGCCAATCTGAGGAAAGGATAATTATTGTTTAAAATGGAGTTACCATCCTGGAAAAAAGAACCTGATGTCAGTAACTGTTTAGTTGGAATAGCCATTTGACTGTCCTGTTAAGAAACTGACATACTGACCAGCAGATCAGTAATAGATGGGAAATCCCTGCGTGACACATGGAGGGGTTGTTATCTTTGTAAAGTTGTTGGGTGATGGGAATGGAAGACGTGAATAATCATTGAGCCTAGAACCAGAAAAGACAGTACTGAGGAATGGAAAGCTACAGAAAATACACCACAATCTGGCTTGAGGCTCCTACTAGACCAGCCTTTTTTCACTTTTTTTTTTTTTCTTTTTCCTAATAGTACTTCCCTTTATGTTCTCTATGTCCCAGACAAACTGGACTATAACCTATTCTCTGAACTCACTTTTGTCCTCATCTGCTTTCCTGCCTTTGTGCAGACTGTCCTCTGTGTCTGGAACATACTAATCTCCTTATCTCTATTGAAAATTCTTCCTTCATAAAGTCTCTGTTCATTGTCAAACTCTCACCAGTCTATCCCTGTTTAACCTCTCCTAAGCTTCTATCATATTCTAATGTATTTCTATTCTCTATGCAACAGCAATAATAACTGTCATTTACAATAGGTTTGCAAAGCATTTTACATACATTAGGTGCACAGATGTAAAGCTGAAAGCAATTTTAGAAGCCATCCAGCCCAATACCCTCATTTTATAGGTGAGGAAAATGAATACCAAGAGTTTGAGTGACTTGTCCAAGATCACCTATGTTTTAAGTGGTAGAGTTTCAACTCTTTTAAAACTTAGGCCGTATGACTTCCAGGCCTGTGAGGTACATTCAATTCTTGTCATTCCCATTTAACAAGGGAAGTTGAATTTCATAGAGTTTGTAAATAACTCAAGGCCACAAGATCATATATTTAGCGTTTACATTGCACAGTAGGTACTGTGCTGGACTTAGTGCTGGGAAAACTTGAGTTTTCAAGACACATTTACTAGTTGTGTCATTTAATTGTTCTCAGCTTCACTTAACTGCTCTCAGACTCAACTTCCTCATCTGGAAAATTTCACACAAATTTCACAGGGTTGTGATGATAAAATGAAGAAAAAAAAAAGTATGATGTTCATGTAAGCCTTGAAGTACTACACAAGTGCTCATTATTTTGAGTTGTAAGAAACCTTAGAAACATTTTATTCCAAAAGAACACTTATTTTTAGAGAAAAACAGTTTACAAGGTTTTAAGAGTACTTTGAACCAGGGTTAGATTCAAATTCAGTTTCTCTTATTTCAAATTCATTATACTTTCTAATATGCCATGTTATTTATCTGCATAGTCACATAGTTGAAGTGAGAGACAGGATTTAAATGCATCTCTTCTGATGCTTCTTCTCTCCCCATACTATACTATAAAATCCTTGAATTTTTGGGACTGTGATCTTTTTATTTTTGATTGCTGTATGTATAGTATAACATTACAAACAAAGCAATTAAATTTAACCAGCATTTATAAAGCACTTATTATGGTCATACCTTTATGATCCAGTCCCTCCAATCAAGGAGCTTAAAATATAATAAAATTGTGTTATGAATACAATAACTATGATAGAATGTGATTGGAATAAAAGAGAAACAAAGATAATGAGTTTTAGGGAAATATGGAAGGAGACATCACTATTAACTAGCAAGAGAAAGTGGCTTCCTAACTAACTCCTTGAAAGAAGAGGATTTCCTTGAATGAATGAATGAACACATGAATGAATGAGTTAATTAATCAATGAATGAAAATATCTGCAAGAGCTTACTATGTGAGTAGTGATTCTGGAGGACTAATGATGAAGCATTCTATCCATTTATAGAGAAGTGATGAATTTAGAATAAAGAATGTGATATAGATTTTTGTTTTTGTTTTTGTTTTGTTTTTGTTTTTATATTGTTGGATTTTTGGTATACAGCCATTGAGGCTAGATTATGTATATTTCTTTTTTTTTTCTTTTTAATTTTCCTCCATAAATAAGAGGGAGGGAATGTAGATTTTAAAAAAATCAACAGACTGGGAATTCTAAAGATGTGAAATATATGCACTTTGAAATAAGGTCACTGTTAGTTTTACATAACTGTTTTGTTTTGTTACAAGAGTCTTCTCACAAAAGGGTTACTCTTTAAATATTTATAATGTAAAAAAAAAACACTTTTCTAAAAATTAAAAAAAATACTACATGAGAAGCACTTTGCAAAATCCCCAGAAAAATACAAAAATGAAGACAGTCTTTGCCCTTCTGAAGTTCATGTTTTAATAAAGAAACACATGTATGTCTAAGAAGAGGTATTTTGATATGGAAAGCCACAGAGATGGTGAATTGAGATATGAGAGAGTAACCTGGGTGACAAAGTTACTAATGAGAAGATGGCTATGATATTGAAAATAAAGTAAAGAATGATAGTCCCTCACCTAAAATAGTGGGTCCATTAAAGAAGCCTCTGCTTCTCCCAAATCAGGACAACAGTCCCCAGGCAGAAAATGCCATAGTTCAATGAGTTAAGAACTCCAAAGCATGATTCTGGTGAGGTAGTTATTGAGAAAATGCCCAAGGATTACTTTAGAGAATTTAGAAGTAAGTATGGTTCCTTTTATGAAAGGTATTCTATATGAATGAACAAAAATGAGAGAAGACAAGATGAGACTGGTAACAGTTGGTATTCTACTTGTCCAGCATAAAAAGTTCTTTAACTGAATTCTTCTACTAAAAATATTACCAGAGTAAAACTAATCTCATTTCTCCCCATCTCCTTCCTCTCTAATCACTTGCTCCATTAACTAGTCCACACTAAACCTTCATTTCCATTCATTGCCATTGTCTAACAAGCATGATGAAAATGTTCATCCTGTGTCATATACTCCTAACATTGCAAACTTTATCCCTTTCAACTCTAGCTTTCTATATTTGATTTTTCTCATGTCCTCACAATTTAGTCACTCTGCAAGCCCATGCGACTTTATTTCTTTATTCCCCTAACTCCCAGAATGATAAATATAGAATCTCAGAATATGTAGGGCTTTCAGGAATCATTTGTCCAATCCATATCTAAATAAAAATATTCTCTATATGGGAAGGTTACCAAAAAACTCCACATCAAATCTCTTGACAAACATTATTAAGCATCTGCTAGCTAGCATAACAATGTGAAGGAAAGTGAAGAAAAACAAAATGTCTTAGTTCCTGCTCTCAAATAAATTCCAGTCTGTTGTCAGTGGATATAGAATATATACACACAAACAGTAGAATGCTAGAACTACTTTGTATAGGCTCATGATATTCAACTGTTAAATTTTCAGGGGTGTATGTACATCTCAAATCAATAAATGCTAGAAATGAAGACTTCATTCTTTATTGTGTTGATTGTCTAGACTTTAAAAAGTTACAGTAGAAATATTAATAATGCAAATTAAACTTAAAGTGTGTTATATTTACATTGTCTTCTGTTCTCCACTGAGAGATAATATGGTAAGCATATACCAGCGTACTGATCCATATAAGAGTATACAAATTAATAGAAGTAATTTTGATAGAAGAAGGCATTAACACCCAGGAATATAAGGAAAGATTTCATGTAGGAAAAAGTGTTTGACCTGAGTTTAGAAGGATGTAGAAGAAGGGGAAAGAGAATATAAGAGGGATGGGGCATAGATTTTGCAAAAGAATTGAAACTGAGACAGAATACAATGTTTGAATAACAATTAAGGAGATCATTTTTACAAGAATACAGAGTTCATGAAAAGGAATATTAGATAATGAACCTGGAAAGGTAGGTTGGAATCAGAATGCCAAATAAATCAGCTCACAGTTATCCCTAGAGGTAATAGAAACCCATGGGAGATTATTGAAGAGGGGGCATTCTACGGTCAGGCCTCAGCATTAGGAGCATCATTTTGGGAACTGTGTGGAGGATGAATTGGAGAGAAGAAAGACATAAGGAGAATAGCTAGGAAGTGATTGCTGAAGACAGACAAGAGAAGGCAGACGAGTGAGCCTGAACTTGAGGAAACATGTAAAGAGAGACATAAACATGAGAGAGATTATGGAAGCAGAATTGATGATACTATATTTCAATGTAGTTTTTCTTACTGTACCAAAAACCATAATGTGTAAAACTCAACTTATTATATTTAAAAGTCATCAATATGATTGATTTCTTTATGTCTGTTACTACAATCACTATTTTTCTAATCATTACTTAAGTCATTATTATTGACTCTTTCCTCTCCCTTGCTTGTTACATCTAGTAATTCACAAATTGTAGATGTGGAAGGAAAGAAGGAAGGAAGGAAGGAAGGAAGGAAGGAAGGAAGGAAGGAAGGAAGGAAGGAAGGAAGGAAGGAAGGAAGGAAGGAAGGAAGGAAGGAAGGAAGGAAGGAAAGAAGGAAGGAAGGAAAGAAGGAAGGAAGGAAAGAAGGAAGGAAGGAAGGAAGGAAGGAAGGAAGGAAGGAAGGAAGGAAGGAAGGAAGGAAAGAAGGAAGGAAGGAAAGAAGGAAGGAAGGAAGGAAGGAAGGAAGGAAGGAAGGAAGGAAGGAAGGAAGGAAGGAAGGAAGGGAGGGGAGACAGAAAGAAAAAAGATGGCAGGAAGGAATTAAGAAAAGAACAAATTATTCATCATTAACACCACATTCTAGGAAGCACATAGCTAAAATGGAAAGGATCCAGAGGAGTTTAACAAGGTTAGTGAAGAGTCTCAATGTCATTCTATAAGATCATTAGCTGATATAATTGGGAATATTTATGGAAAAAAGAAGGCTTAGGGGAAGTGTGATTTAAACTTGTTCTAAATTGCCTTAAAGGGCAAATTTTTATTTAAGGTAAAGAGAAAAAAAACAAAAAAACAAAACAACAACAACAACAACAACAAAAAACAACTCAACCTTCTAAGTGTTAAATCTGTTCCAAAATGAACTAGGTGTTTTAGAAATTATTAGCTTGATCATGATGGAGGATCTTTAAGCATCACATATCATACAGAAGGAAATTGGACTTCTACAGAAGTATCTTTCACCACCAGAACTTTTTATTTCGTGATCTATCATTAAAGTACAGGACAAAAAATGCCATATTTCCCACAAAGCCTTGCATTCACCCTCTTTAGGACCTAAATGACCTTGCTCAGTTGTAATTTCTTATAGCAATTAATATATCTAATTGGCATTAAAGATATATTATCTTTCTTATTCTGTGGCTATTTATGTCTATGTCTAATCTTGTTATGCAGTGTAAAGTGACTTGTCATTAGAAGAAAGCATTTTGAGTCCTGGCTTTGCAATTTCGTACCTGGGTGACCTTAGACAGGATACTTTATTTTCTTGTGGACCTCTCTTTTTTCTCATCTATAAAGTAAGGGAGATTCTTATTAGATCATAATGTCAAACTCAAATAGTAATGGATCCCTTCAGATTACATATTCACTTAGGAAAAAAAATTGACATTATTTATGGGCAAAATATTTTAGGATAGCTAATTGTCACAGTAGATAAGACACCAGACCTGGAACTAGGAAGATTCTTCTTGAGTTCAAATCTTTGAATACTTATTAGCTTTGTAACTCTCTGCAATTCTCATAATCTTATTTGCAAAGTTTCCTCATCTGCAAAATGACTTGTAGAAAGAAATAGCAAATGATTCCATTATTTCTGCCAAGAAAACACTAAATGGTGTCAGACACAACTGAAAATGATTGACCAATAAATGCAGTATTTTTATTTATTATGTTAAACATTTTATAATTATTTTTTAAATCTGGGTCAGGTAAAATTTGGGAATGTTATGGCCCACATGTCCTGACTATGACAACTCAGTACTGCGTAATCTCCAAGTTCTCTTCAAGCTCCAGATCTATGATCCCATGATTCTCTGATTTCTAAAGTCCTTTTCGAGCTCTAAATTAGATCCAATATGGAATAATTTTACTGATGAAAGGAATCATCTCTTACTCATCTTTCTATATCAGTTAGCATAATTTTTAGATAAATAGTGGGAGTGCAATAATCAGTCAACAAGTAGTCATAAATGTGCTACGTACTGTGCTTAACACTGGGGATTCAAATACAGGTGAAAATATGGCCTTTGCCTTCAAGAAACTCACTTTCTAATGGGTTAAAAATAGTAAATAAAAAATACATACAAGATGTATAAAGAAAAAGTAGAAAGTAATATTGGACAGAAGACAATATACATGAATATATGCATGTTTATGATTATGAATCACTCTATGACTTGCTGGATAAGTTGATGCATGGATTATTAGTCCAAAAATGTATTAATACAAGTTATTATCTGTTTAGCTTTTATTTTCTCCATGATGGCCACATTTTTATCCTAGCAAATATTTTTACTTAAAGATTCTTTCTCTCTGGAGGACATTCTTGCACTATGGAGAAAAGGCTCTGAATAACACAGTCTTTTAAATGTTGTACTTCATCAGAAAACATTAAAAAAATAAAAGTCATATGATATAAGAAAATCCAAATGCTTTGTCTTTTCCACTGTTTCTATTCCATGTGCTGTGGCTAATTATATGTATTTTACTCTGACTTAACTTTCTTCAGGAATGGAATCTAGCAAAATAGGATAAGGTGTTATTGGGATAAAAATTTACCTGAGCATAACCCATTGTTTATGATACATAGAGGATTTGATATTGTTCTCATGGAGACTGATTAGCTTAGAAGAGTGAAAAGAGCATTGACCATGAGTTGAGGGAGTGGGTTCAAATGTTGCCTCACATACTATTTGCATGACTTCTAACAATTCCCTTAATTTTTCTGTACCTTGCTTTTCTAATTTCTAATCTAAAATGAAGAGAATGAAGTAAGTGGCCACTGAAATATATTGTGCTTCTAGATTCATTAACCCAAGATGAAAGAGTAGTTCAGATAAGGACAATGAAAATTACCTTAAAAAGCCTTTGTAGAAACCTCTAATGTTTGGAAGAAACTACTTGCAACATAGAACTGCCAGGAGACTTTTAAGGCATATTTCTTTAAAAGATTGTGCCAATCAGATATTGGGGATAAAGCAGAACATCTTGATGTTCAAAAGTAAATGAGTCCCTTAGTCATTTATTTACTGGGGGGTGGGAGGGTGAAACTGGTGAGGAATGAATGTAGTTGAAGAGGAAATAACTATTTCAAGTGAATTATGTGTTTGCATTACTCCTTTAAATGAAATAAAGCAAGGTCTTCATAGAATAAGGGTTTGATTCAGGTTTTCATTTAAAGATAAATGCCTACAAGTGCTAACCCATTGCTTATTTCTGGCAACAAGGTGGAGTTGGGATGTTGTAGAAAGAAGAAAAATCAATCAAAACTAGTATTTATTCAGCATCTATTTTGTATGGATTTTGTGAGTAAACAAACAGTTTGGGTAAAATAGTCCTCTCTGGACTTACAGAGCTTGGGGGCTTACCGGAGGCATTTCACAGAGGGAGAGGAGAGAGTGAAGAGAGGAAAAAAGAGAAGAGACAGAAAGAGAAGAGAGAGAGAGAGAGAGAGAGAGAGAGAGAGAGAGAGAGAGAGAGAGAGAGAGAGAGAGAGAGAGAGAGAGAGAGAGAATAGAGACAGAGACAGAGACAGACAGACAGCCACAGAGACACAGAGAGATACAGATAAACAGAGAGACATAGACAGAGAGAAAGACAGACACACAGAGAGTCAGAGAAACAGAAACAGAGACAGAGAAACACACAGAAAGACAGATTCAGAGAAGGAATCAGAGAGAAAGAGAGAGTTTGTTATGTGCTGAGCACTAGGGATAAAAATGCATGAAATCATGATAGTTTTATTCTAAAAGAGCTTAATTGGAGAAAACAAAACAAGGGGAGCTAAAAATAAGGTGCTGGGGCAGGTAGCCTAAATAAGGTGCTATAGTATGAAGAGTGAGTTGAGCTGAGAGTGAAGAGAAGAGGGTCTGGGACTGCTCAGGCAGTGGCAATCAAACCCAGAGACTCACCAATCAACAGGACAGGTTTTAGGGCAGTCATGGGAGTTGGGGGGGGGGGGGGAGCAAGGCTGTGACAGAGAAGAGAAGAAATTAGGAGAATTGAGCAGGAGTGAAGTCAGTAGCACAGATAAGATCACCAGCTTTGGAGCTGAGAGCAACTTTAAAGATCATATAGATCAATGCCCTCACTTTATAGAAGCAGAAATTGAGGCCCAGAGAGGTTAAGAGATTTTCACCCATGGTCATGCAGCTAGCAAAAGACCCAGCCTATCTTCAGACACAGGTGGTCTATTTCCAGATATAGGAGTTTTTTTCCAAGACACT